>NC_050176.1:38138408-38233408 GCF_008315115.2 Sander lucioperca
AGTTTTGACGGCTCGTTTACAATAAAGGCACAGATTCTGAATAATGCGAGATTCATGCTTCTGCGTAAAATCGATGCCGTGGGTAGGTACGTAGGTACGTGGAGACACGGACCCCACACCGGACCCTACGCCGTGGCCTGACGTGCACATCTTGAAACATGTAACTACACGTTGCGGCGACGCATGTCTCTCGGCCGTGGCTTGGTAGCGTTGCATTCCCCCGGACTAGTTTCCTGGTTCTCCTTCTCCATAAACGACATGAAATTGTGTGCATTTCTCTGTGGATTGAGCATTTTGAAACCTTCACATTATTTATATAGCACCTCTACCTGCTTTGTAAAGAAAAAAGACATGGAAATATCTTTTTTTACAGTATGGGACCTCAGAAGAATGAAAGTTAGAGAAAGTGTATGAGAGACACAATGAGACATAATGCAAACGTAATCAGGATAGAAGAGAGTAGTAGAAGGTAGTCGAAGAAATGGAGAGAGATGGAAAATAAATGACAAGAATAGAGATAGTGGTGTCTTGTTATAGTATATATATAATGTCAGTTAAGTATTGACATTCTGTTGAAAATATCACAGATTCATGCCCCCCAGGTATTGATCCTAATGGCACTTTAAGTGTTGAATCCCCTAAGTAATAAGACGTTGACTGCAAACATAGTCAATTTAGCATCCAGTTCACGTCAGCCACAACTTGCCCCAAAAAACGAGACAGTGTCTGTAACTCGACTCAGATCAGTTAAATCACAGGTAACCAAAAGAGGGGCAATACTTAACAACCTAATTGGAATTACAACTACCACTGCAATGATAGAACAGGATAGGAAAAGAGGAAAATTAGATGCGGTCTACTAAATATCAGATCTCTGTCTTCTAAAGCAATACTAGTAAACAAATTGATATCCGATAATCAAATTGATCTATTCTGTCTAACTGAAACATGGCTGGGCCATGAAGAGTATGTCAGTCTAAATGAAGCCACTCCTCCCACTCATATTAATACTCAAATTCCTAGAGGCTCAGGCCGAGGAGGGGGAGTTGCAGCCATATTTGACTCAAACCTGTTAATTAATCCTAAACCTAAACTAAATTATAACTCTTTTGAAAATCTCGTTCTTAATCTTCAGCATCCAACATGGAAAACAGTACAGCCTATTATATTTGTTGTTGTCTACCGAGCACCAGGTCCATATTCTGAATTTTTATCGGAATTCTCAGAGTTTTTATCATGTGTAGTCCTAAAATCAGACAAAGTACTTATTGTAGGTGATTTTAATATCCATGTGGACGTTGACAGCAATAGCCTTAGTACTGCTTTCAACTCACTACTAGATTCAATTGGTTTCAGTCAGAGTGTGCATTGTGCTGGCATATGGCATCAAAATTGAAGACGTAATAGTATTCCCGCAAAATCCTTTATTATCAGACCACTTCTTAATAACTTTCGAATTCTTACTACCCGACTATACGAAATTAGATAAAAGCTTCTACACTAGAAGCCTAATTGACAGTGCTATAGCTAAATTTAAGGAAGATATTCCAACAGCACTCACTCCCTTTTAGGAAGAAACCTCGGCAGACCCAGACTCTTGGTGGGCGGTGTCTGACGGTTGGGGTTATGACGGTATTCATTACCGTGCCATAATATAACAGAGGATCTTTATGTAAACTTTAGTCCCTCTCAAATTGATAATTTCGTAGCCGGTGCTACGGCCTGCCTACGGACTACTTTAGACTCTGTTGCTCCCCTTAAAAAGAAGACGATGAAGCAAAGGAAACTAGCACCTTGGTATAACTCCCAAACTTGTAAATTAAAGCAAATCTCGCGCAAACTTGAAAGTAAATGGCGTTCCACCAAACTGGAAGAATCTCGTTTAGACTGGCAAGACAGTCTGAAAACCTATAGGAAGACCCTAAGAAAGGCCAGATCAGACTATTACTCATCACTAATAGAAGAAAATAAGAACAACCCAAGGTTTCTTTTCAGCACTGTAGCCAGGCTGACAGATAGCCACAGCTCTATTGAGCCATCTATTCCTATAGCTCTGAGTAGTGATGACTTCATGAGTTTCTTTAACGATAAAATTATAACATTTAGAGATACTATTCATCACCTCTTGCCCCCAACCTCTAATGGGTCACCTGTAACTGACAGACTGCTAGAAAGAACGACTAGACCTGACATATACTTAGATTGCTTTTATCCTATAAACCCTCAACAATTAATGCTAAAGGTCTCTTCAGCAAAGCCATCTACCTGTCTCTTGGACCCCATCCCAACAAGGCTACTTAAAGAAGCGTTACCCATGGTTAACACTTCATTGCTAGATATGATAAATATGTCTTTATTGACAGGTTATGTACCGCAGTCATTTAAAGTAGCTGTGATAAAACCTCTACTGAAAAAACCCACCCTCGATCCTGAGGTCTTAGCCAACTATAGACCTATATCTAACCTTCCCTTTCTCTCCAAGATCCTTGAGAAAGTAGTCGCTAATCAGTTATGTGATTTCTACATAGCAATAGCTTATCTGAGGACTTTCAGTCACGGCACTGGTGAAAATTACTAACCACCTTCTAACTGCTTCAGACAAAGGACTTGTCTCCGTACTTGTCTTATTAGATCTTAGTGCTGCATTCGATACTATTGACCATACCATCCTTTTACAGAGACTGGAACATTTAGTTGGCATTAAAGGAATCGCACTAAACTGGTTTAAGTCCTACTTCTCTGATCGATCGCAATTTGTTAATGTTAACAATAAACCCTCCAATTACGCTAAAATTAACCATGGCGTTCCTCAAGGCTCAGTGCTTGGACCAATTCTATTCTCCTTATATATGCTTCCTCT
This sequence comes from Sander lucioperca, assembly GCF_008315115.2. Classification (NCBI taxonomy): domain Eukaryota; kingdom Metazoa; phylum Chordata; class Actinopteri; order Perciformes; family Percidae; genus Sander; species Sander lucioperca. The sequence goes on from NC_050176.1 coordinate 38,141,269, forward strand.
AGGCAATATTATTAGGAAACACTCAATTAACTTTCACTGTTATGCGGATGACACCCAATTATATCTGTCAATCAAGCCAGACGAAACCAGCCAGCTAGCTAAACTTCAAGCTTGCATTAAAGATATAAAATCATGGATGGCCTACAATTTCCTGATGTTAAACTCAAACAAAACCGAAGTTATTGTGCTGGGCCCGAAACACCTACGAACCTCATTAGCCGAAGATATAATTACTCTGGATGGCATTGCCCTGGCCTCCAGTACTACTGTCAGAAATCTAGGAGTTATTTTTGATCAGGATCTATCCTTTAACGCCCATCTAAAACAAACCTCTAGAACAGCCTTTTTTCACCTTCGTAACATTGCTAAAATTAGGAACATCCTATCTCAAAACGATGCTGAAAAACTAGTCCATGCATTCGTTACTTCCAGGCTGGACTACTGTAATTCCTTATTATCAGGATGCTCAAATGAGTCCCTTAGGACTCTCCAGCTGATTCAGAATGCTGCAGCGCGTGTTCTGACAAGAACTAAGAAAAGAGATCATATTTCTCCTGTATTAGCTTCTCTCCATTGGCTTCCTGTAAAATCCAGGATTGAATTTAAAATCCTTCTTCTGACCTATAAAGCTCTAAATGGTCAAGCTCCTTCATATCTTGAGGACCTCTTAGTACCTTATTGTCCCACTAGAGCACTACGCTCCCAGAATGCAGAGTTACTTGTGGTTCCTAGAGTCTCTAAAAGTAGAATGGGAGGCAGAGCCTTCAGCTATCAGGCTCCTCTCCTGTGGAACCAGCTCCCAATCTGGGTTCGGGGGGCAGACACTGTCGCTACATTTAAGACTAAACTGAAAACTCTCCTCTTTGATAAAGCTTATTGTTAGGGAGCGAGGAGTTGCAGTGAACGCCTAGACCGGCGGGGCAGGGTGTATAGCTGCAGACACAGCACCCCTGCTTTTCTCTGCTTCTCTTTACAGTCATCAGATTTACCTATCGTATAATCAATAATATAGTGCCTCTCCTAGTTATGCTGTTATAATTCTAGACTGCCGAGGAAGTTCCTTCTTATGACACGCTCTTTTCTTTTGTTTCCTTTTATGCACATCCTGTCTCAGAAGTGCTTGTTACTAACCTAGCTCTGGGGAGTTTACTCCCCGGAGTCCTTATGTTTCTTCTTCACCCAGAACATCGCCTCGGATTAGGGCGACACCAAGACCTGGGTCTTGGGTGCAGCTGTGGCTATGGACCTGCTACACCCTGCTACGCTCTGCGATTCCCTGCAATGCCCGGCTACGTCCTGCTGCGTCCACCGCGTCCACCCATGCTCTGCTGTGCCACGCTACATCCCATACCGTCATAACCCCAACCGTCAGACACCGCCCACCAAGAGTCTGGGTCTGCCGAAGTTTCTTCCTAAAAGGGAGTTTTTCCTCGCCACTGTCGCAATAGCCACTGCTAATGCTTGATCTTGGGGGAACTATTGGAATTGTTGGGGCTTTGTAAATTATAGAGTGTGGTCTAGACCTACTCTATCTGTAAAGTGTCTCGAGATAACTCTTGTTATGATTTGATACTATAAATAAAATTGAATTGAATTGAATTGAATTATAGATAGTTGGACATGTGGCAGCTTGAGACTGATCATGATATCTGCCTCCTTTTGGATTATTTCCCTCTCATTTTCTCGTTCCTCATCTTCTAGTCTTTCCTTTCCTATTCTGTAATCTCACCTCCGAGACACATCCACTTTTCTTTTCTCAGTTTTGTTCCTCTCATCTCTGTCTCCATTTCCTCCTTTAAACCTCCCTCTTACTCCTGTTCTGCATCACCCCTCACACCTCAGCGTCCACCTGCTTTCATCACCATGGCTACAGCACAGCCAGTGTTTTATGTTGTCATGGCGACTGGGGTCGAGGCTCAAGCCATATTTAACAAGGTGGAAATGGCATAGTCTTCTGATAATTGTCAATGGATGATGCACAGAGGAAAAAGGACTATTGAAGAACTATGAATGGTAAGGAAGGTAAGGGAAATAATCAATACATATAGTTCTGTAATGCCTTAATGAACCGTCTGATCTACTGCTGAATTAAAAAAAATATATGACACATGTAGACTTTTTTGTGTGTGTCAGGAGCCAATCAGAGAAAGACACGTTGCTATATGAGTTAATGTGTAGTCAGGATCTTTTGATATATGACTTTTCTGTGGTGCTTGACTGGTGGTCGATCCGTATAGATTGGGCTAAAAGTGTACAAAGGCAGGTGTGTTCCATGTTAGTCCCCTGCTCCTGCCACGCCCACTTCCCCTGTGCTCTCTGAGTGGCCCCCGTGTGATGTATGCTGAGGGGAAGTGACCGAGAGGAAGTGGAACTACAAATGAAATGCAGCCACTCATTCATTCTGCCTGTTTTCCATTTCACTTCCTGTCTTCTGATAGCCCTTTTCCCGCCGGTTCCACCACTTGACCTTCTCTTCCGACTATCTATTACTACCCAGGCTCCAATTCCTCGCCTGGCCAACTTGAATGTGTTAATAGCGCAGAATACCGTATTCTTATTCAGATTTTTTTGTGTCAGCAACTAAATGCATGTTGTTTCCCTTGGCAAAAAAGAACTGCGAAGCCATGCTAAAAGTCCAGGCTACTGCAATTGCATGGCCTCGTTCTGTGACATTATTAACATTCGGCTCAACAAGTTTGCATATATAAAGTATTCCCATAGCTGAGTATCTTTATCGCTCATTTCATCCGAAACTCTGAACATTACCTCCTCCGGAGCAGGTTAGGCGTGCAACATAAGTTACCATGGCGATCCAGCCAGGTTAATAGAGCACCTTCGTAACATTGTAAACTCTGACATTAGGCTCAACAGTACTCGCTAAGCCATTAATCCAGCTTTGCAGTACAGTACCCCTCAGATGACATTACTTTACTCCACTTTACATTGTCCAATGACAGCAAAGCTCTTTTGCTTACATTTACTCTATATCTCTGACTGTGCCTTTTCAGCTACCCAAGATGCATTCCTCTCATTTAGCCTGCTTGGTGATAAATGCTAATTAAGGATGTAACTAAGGGAAAAGTGTAATGAAGTTGAGGTGCAATTAAGACTTAATTCATTTAAAAGCCATTGCTAATGTAATCCATTGATTCTAAGGTGTGTTAGACATATATCAGGGACTGAAGGGGCCTTTTTTTCTTTCTTTCTTTTGATACGTTATCTCACAAATGTGGAAATCATTCTGGCCCTTTACGCTCTCGTCAGTCATTCTCCGTCTGTCCACTTCATGCTCTTTTTCTGCTTATCTGGTACTATTTTGCATCTTAGGGTTAGTTCTATTTTGAAAAGAATAAAGTTCCAGTCAGTGTCTTAATGGCAAAATTGAGCATTAGCATAAGATATTGGCTTTAAATATATTTAATGCAAATAATAATAAACACATTGGAGGGTAGCACAACCTTGATACATGTAATTAATTTGGGATGTAACGATATATATCAAATCTTGCTATATAGTGATACAAAACGTCTCAATACTATTATGTGACTTGACATAATCTACTGCTATAATGCCATAATCTTAAACTGGGTTCTACTATGTCTCCATGTATATATCCTTGAAAAGTGTATGTATTTATCATCCTGCAATAATATTGCAATAATCCTTCACCATGTGCAATATTTTTCCTGTCCCGTCCTTAGTGTTTTAACGTCAAAGCTACGGAGCGGGCCACGGCCCAAATCACAGGTTAATTGGTTAACCTGGTTAATCGGTTAATCGCGCGTCAACAGAAAGGGTGAGGCTATTTGCACCCCTGGTACAATTAGCAGTGTATGCTATTTGTACCCTGGTGCAATTAGAAGTGCTATTCATATCCTGGTGCAATTAGAAATGAATGCTATTCGTACCCCGCCGGTGCACACAGCAATGTGTTCTATTAATACCCCGTCTGGTACAAATATCAATGTATGCTATTTGCACCCCTGTGCATTTACAGTACCTTGGCATATATTTACACACAGTTATCCATACTACTCATGTATTACACCTTTTTGGAATATTATCGCCCTGACATTCTTACCCTAACCATAATCAATCCCACTCCTCTTACCTAAACCTAACCAACCCAAACCAGAGCAGGCATATTCATGAGTCTTCCCCTACCACCGTGCAAAAAAATTTTCGCGTTTGCGGGCCCTAACTTGCGTAATTGCATGCAAATGATCCAATCCAAAATGAAAAAAATAAGATCGCCTCACGGGGGAATCAAACTCCAGACACTCAGACCAAAGGTCAGTGTTCTAACCGCTCACTTAGCAGTTCTTACAGGAAGTTGTGCAACTGTTTACCACTTGGTGTCTTCAAGCCTTGGTTGCTAAGTAACCATGCTGTATACAAAAAATAGGTACTAACTAACAAACTAGCGGTTGTATGCTTTCACTAAAGACAGAAAGCGCAACTGTAGTATCCATTTTCTGCTAGAAATTCAATTGTTATAAACTTTAGAGACAAAACTTTCCTAATATGCCAGTTTCTGCAGTCATTGAAGATGAACGTCCGCCATGATTTCGGTGCAGGTGAGCAACGTGTTTTTGTTGTTACGTCACAGGGTGTGAATAGCTCAGCTGTGTGGCCGAGGCTATTCGTACCGGGGGTGCAAATAGACACTCCGCAACAGAAATTAGTGCCGTTAAAAGGAATTTGCATTGGGGCCCCTGGTTGAGGGTGCGCCCCATGTACAGAGCCTCACTCGGCTGCGGGTTTGATTCCGACCAACGGTCCTTTGCTGCAATGCATTCTCCCTTTCTCTTTCTCTTTGCCTCACCCAACCTCGTCCTGTTGTTCTCAGGCTGCATACAGATCTCCACTCACAACCCCGACCCTGCCTGCCTCAAAACCCATCTTCCCTGTTGATCTCTGATTTTTGCAATAAACCGCTTAAACCTGCCTTGTGGGTCCAGTTCTGTTTTGAAGCGCAAGCTTAACAGTTCCCCGTACTAAGCTAAAAACAAAAGATGACAGAGCTTTCAAAAACAGTTGCTCATAGACTGTGGAATGATTTGCCTCTTGTTTTAAAAGCGGTGGCATCTGTTGATATTTTTCAAATGCAGCTAAAGACACGTTTTTAGTCAGGCGTCTGTTTAGCCACATTATTGACTGTATTACTATGTACTTTATGCCTTTGTGAATTATTGTGATTTGTGATTTTTATTGACTATCGATTCGTTTTAATGTATTTTTTTTTCCTGTGAAGCACTTTGTGACTCTGTCTGTGAGAAGTGCTATATAAATAAACTTTACTTACTTACTTGTTTACTTTTAAAGCAAAGATGCATCATTCCTCATTCCTGATGACAGTATAAGGAATACTGGAACATCAGTATCAAGTAATACTGTAACCTAAATTCATGTTTGTAAGATTGAGAGTGTATTTGAATGTCAGTGTCAGTGTAATTGAGTGGGATGCCACCACTTCAGACTTTTGGTGCCCACTTTGATGCTGTTAGTGTGTTAAACATGTCTTTGCCTGAGTTTGTGGGTGATAGCTAGATGTTTAATTAAGGTGCTCTGAGGAAGCTTTTCTTGTTATTTAATGTTTTGGTGACTGTATTCCCACTTTCTCTCTCTCGTGCGCTCTCTCTCTCTCTCTCTCTCTCTCTCTCTCTCTCTCGTGACAAGTTTCTATTAGCATGTGTGTTGTTTTTTTTAGCTCTGTTCTCTCCTGTAAGTAGCAGCCGTGGCTCCAGCACTCTGCTGAGGCCATTTTGTTATTTGCAGCGTGTCCATGCTGTGCTTCAAAGTGAGCCAGTATGTGTATTTGTCTGCCTACCTGCCATAAATGTCTGTGTGTGTGCCCGCACGTGTGCATGTGCATCCAAACCAGGCTGCCTTGATGAGATCAAATGAACACATCCACAGGTGGTTTGAAAATGTCCATGGTAACTAGATGCTTCTGTCTTTCCGTATTCTTTCCTGGGCTCAGCTCACATTTTCCTCCTTGAAATAGAAAATTAAAAGACGGTAATATATCCATGAATTCGATGGAAAGTGGAGGTATGTGGGGTTGGCCTTTCGGAGTCGGTGAGTTTGGAGGGAGGTTTTAAAGGTGGGGATAGACTCTATGGTACGGATGGATAGAGGGAGGGAGTTCCAAAGGCAAGTGGCAGAATGGCTGAAGGCTCTGAACCCCATTGTGGACAGGCGGGCAGAAGGAGTGGAAAGCAGTGAGGAAGAGCAGAATCAGAGAGTTCGGGATGGAGTGTAGGGATGAAGGAGTTCAGAGAGGTATGGAGGAGCAAGATTATGGAGGACTTTGAAGGTAAGAAGAAGAATCTTATTATCATTCTGGGATAGGGGGGAAAAAACGCTCTGCGTTGTTTGTATTTCTTTAAACTAATCACAAACGTCTTGGGCGTCGCTTAGCCCTGAATGGGATGCAGTGACGGTGCCCTTGCAAAATCATAGCAGAGATAGCAGAAGTGGCCCTAACATCAGGCGTTATCTCAGCAATGTACATCTGGTAAGCCAGACTAGCCAAACATAGATAATGTGCAGCTATATGTCACTGAGTTGATGATGGTTCAACTTTTTCAACTTGCTGTTTTGGCAAAATCTTGTTAAACCAGGATTAATTGGGCAAAAAATATCTTAAATTGAGGTTGAGCTTATTCCAGAACTTGCAACCACATCTGATGTCAGCTACAGGTTCAGTAAGTAGTCTATCCAGGCTTAAAAGGACAGTTCAAAACACCCTCTTAACTATAGTGCTATTTATTAATCTAAATAGTTTTGGTGTGAGTTGCCCAGTGTTGGAGACAGACCGTAATGTATGCCTTCTCTCCAATATAATGGAACTAGAAGCGCCAAAAAAAATACATCAATTCACAATCTAAAATCTAGAATAATAAATAGCACGACAGAATACGACAAAATAGGTATTTTTGATTTTGGGATGGGCTGCCAGAAATGAATTGTCTATTATGGAGCACCTGCTGTAATTTTGGCACTGATGTCGGAATGAAGAGCATGGCTAACATCTGAAATCGAAATCCCATCCAAGCAGGGTTGTGGATACGAAGGTATAATACAGAGGTCAAGACATGACGTGTGCTCTAGCTCCTCTGGAGTGCTCTTGAAGCCATTGGACCCTGAAATGTGAAGTATTCTCAATTACAAACTAGGCATTTAACTACCAATGTTACCTAGAGCAACTTCACAGCACTCCACAAGGGGAGTACTATAACTATTAGGTGGGAACCTGATTGAATAAATAAATTCAACCTCTGACCACCATGCCATTTGAAATAAAGTTATATATGGAATTTAACGGTGTTTCACTGAGCCTAGTGACATACTTCAACAATATGATTTTCTCAGCTGTCAGGCTTCTTTTATCATTAGCGGTGGTTCTTCATTCATGATCTGACAGTAACAGAGTGAATAAATCTGTCTCAGCCTCGATAAGGTTTAGCTAAAATCTTTAGTTAACCACATCTATTTAAATGTCAGTTTTACCTCATAACTGCACCATTTACATTTGATTTATTAGCCACTGTAATGTGTTAAGGGGTTGTGTCATAGTTTCTTTAATATATAAGGTTTTAAAGACCTGCTGTGTATTTCCATTAGCCATGTTTACCTGCACACAGCAAGGAAAGCCATAGCCTCTACATGTTCAACTGTGTAACAGCAATTAGACCTTCAATGGAAGTGTGTTCCTCCTTTTAAAGAGCACAACGCACGGAGCATTGACAGAAGCTTTATTTCAAAGCAAGATCACTCGTGCAGATGCTTTTGTCAAGACCGGAACTTGGTATTCAAGCACGATGCTGAATGCTTTTAGAGTGGTTGCTGTCATGTGGGTGAACTCCACTGTCGCACAGTTGCGGCGGAGCTGTCAAATGCATGTTGCTCAAAATAGATTATAGGCTATTCACCTTAAGTGATGCTGCAGCGGCTTAGTCGTTTTGTAGAGGAATGTTGCTTGCAAATTGCTGCACACTTTGGTGATCTTTTAATCTCGTAACGTTCGTGGCCATCCAAATCCAGCTTGTGTTTGGAATGAAATATGGTTAGACTGATTAAAGTGTGTTTTAGGCACAAAGCGGGAGATAAACAGCCTTAATTACCGAGACACAAACAGGATAGATGTAAATGTTTAAAATGTTGTGTAGAACACAACGGCGTGACCTCATTGTGTCAAAGCTTGATAGAGTACATGAGAGAGAGAGAGTTGTAGAGTCAGAGATGGTGGAAGGGAAGAGGGACAACTAAAGAGAAAATGATTGATAGTTATAGCCAATGAAGAAGCTATTTCTTGAGAGGGACAATATTAAGGTACGATGAAAATGAGAGAGAAGGTAGTAGTGGAGGGGGAGTTTTGGAAGAGGAAGATTCACACAGTTGTACATACAGTGTGCATATACTTTGAGGATCTACTCGTTTTTTGTTTTTTTTATCACTGTACTGTACCTCCACCTAGGAGGTAACATTTTCAGTCCCCAGGGTCATATTATCCATTGGGGAAGCCAAAAATCTAGTTCTTGCCATCGCCAACAGAAACTTATAGTGTAGATGAATCGTTAAAATGGTGTAAAAAAGGGCACTGGATGACATCCACTTATTAATGATGAAGGAATGGACAGGGTTGATAAAAGTCTAGAGAAACCCATCTAAGGTTCACTCATTAGGATCATTGGATGCTTACAGCAGGGGTATTCAACTTAAATAGCAAGAGGCCCAGTACGTCAACCCACCCCCCCCAGCTGAGGTCCCAACAATTCAATACCTACAAACATATACTATATGCTAATAATACTACTACTAATAATAAGCTCACCGGGATTTGTCTAAAATATGTTTACCTTATCATTTGAAGTTTTGGCCACGTTTAACATGAAAATCCGACATTAAGAAAAGCAGAATATGTCCACTGTAAAAGCTTTTGGTAAAAAGCAAAATCAAGATAGATAAGATATTGTAGTAACTTGAGTGTACGTTGTCGTATCTGCCCGAAATTTCTCATGATTGACAAGGGTCCAGGTCTGAGGACATCTACAGGCCAAAATTTACTTTTGGTCATAGCGCCCCCCGCTGGCAACAGGAAATGCACTTTATATGACAAACATCATCCAATTTACATGAAACTTATAATGTGTGGTCTACATGGGATACTGAGCCGCCCCCTATACTTTAACCACGCCCACTTACTCAGGACACACCCCCTTTCATAACATTTGAACTGTTTAAGGTAGAGTCTTGTGTGAGGTGTCATTGAACTCAGCAGAGAGTTCCTTCTTCATTGGTGATGGTTTGGCCCGCCCGCTATGCTTAAGCCATGCCCCCTTTCATAACATTTGAACCGTTTAAGGTAGACCCTTGTGTGAGGTATCATTGAACTCAGCAGAGACTTCCTTCCTCATTGGTGATGGTTTGGCCCGCCCACTATGTTTAAGCCACGCCCCCTTTCATAAATGCTGACCCATCTAAGGTAGAGTCTTTTGTGAGGTATCATTGAACTCAGAAGAGAGTTCCTTTTTAATTGGTGATGGTTTGACCCACCCCCTATAATTTAGCCACGCCCCTTTTCACAGCTAATGAACTGTATGAGGTGGAGTCTTGTGTGAGGTATCGTTGAACTCAGCAGGGAGTTCCCTTTTCATTGGTGACGATTTGCAGTGTCTCAGTGCCGCGCAAATGCACGGTCGCAAGGAGCGGCGTCCGCCAGTAACCCCAACACGCACAGAGGCGCGAGGGCCCGTCCATCGCTGCTTGCAGCTTTAATTTCTTGTTGTTATGGAAACAACAGGTCTGTCTACGCTTGTCTTGGTCGGCTGTCAAAAAGTGCTCGACGTAGGGCGTTTTTTTCAGAAAAGTTGAACTTGTCGGCGGTGGTGTTTAAAAAAGCGCTCACAACTATTCTGAAAACACGGTTTACTCTATAGAATAAACAGAAGCTGGCAGTGTGAACATAGCCTAAGGCTGCGTTCCGACACACTCAGGCGATTGTCAGGTGGTGGTCAGGCGGTTTTATTTTGAATCGGGGTAGTGCGTTTTGGCTGCGGCGCTGGGGGCTGCAGGGGGTTCTAAAAAAAAGGCCTGCAGCGAAAAGTTGAGACATTTTACATTTGGAGAAATGCAACCCGACGTCCCCCTTCCCCCGACATCCCACCCCCCCCGTGGCCAATCATGTTGTCAGAGATAAATTAGTGTGTTAGCTGTGCTTAACTAACACTTTGAGTGAAATTGCAAACAACCTGAACAAACTACTTCTAGAGCTACATCTTTCACATTATATGGCATGTTTACCTTATCATTATACCAGCAGCTATCTCTAGAAAATTGTGCTAACACTGGTCTGTAGTATGCATGGGGTGCACATATTCTCGCCACACATTATGGTTTTGTAAATACCAGTTTATGTGTGGGAAATATTTGTTGTGCCTAGAAATCGCTTATACATCTGGACCCAGGAATTTTAAAAGGCATAAAAAATGAGAAGACCTGAGGTGAGGTGAATTGTGACTGTGAGAGACTTGCAAATATCGCAAAAGTACACCACAGAAACAAAACTCGTGAGCAAACATACCAGGAACTGTAGCATTTACAATTATGCCAAAGCAGCACAGCATTTAAAAAAAAAAATCGTGGAAATAGGACGTTTGGAATGCCTTTTTAAAACTTCCCCAGCTCCTGCATACTGGTTGTTTTTATTATTTGAAAAAGAACTGCGTTTATCAGGGTTTCCGCGAGGTCTTAAAAAGTCTAAAATTTCACAATCAAAATTTTAGAACTTCAAATTTGCTGAAGTATTGTGTTCTAGGTCTTTAATAATTGTAAACAGGTCTTAATTTCCCTTCCTCTAATGCTCACTGAAATGTAACTGCAGCGTTTTACAGTGTTCTTTTTTTAATTCTGTGGTGTTGTAGTTCTTTCTGTCGCTAGTACAAATATAATTTGCTGTATTATGACTACAAATTATAATTAATAATATGCAACTTATATTGCAGCCAATCTAGACCAGTTTAAAACCAGTCCAATAATGTCAATAAGGCAATTGTTTCAAACATTATTTCCACACTCTGATATCTGACTTTCGCCATATATAGGTCTTAAATTTTATTCATAATGGTCATAAAAAGTCTTAAATTTGACTTGGTGAAACCTGCAGAAACCCTGGTTTATGGACACTTGGGTGAAACGCATATCTTGCTAACGAGATCCTTGAGTCCTAAATGGTGTTCGATTTGGACGGAGGCAGCTGCTTGGAGGAAGTCTTCTATGCATCTGAGTTATGATGGCGTATTGATTTTAGTGACCGCCACAAACCTGTCTATTTAGTTTGTCTCCCACACATAAACACTTTGTGCTTTGAAGCCATAAAAACAGGATGCCGAGTTTTGCACCTTGGTTGTATTGGTGAGCTTCGCCCTCATGCATGACGAGATATTGAGTTAGCAGCGGAGGCCCCAGTGTGACCATGAACCGGATCTCTGCAGACACACAAACTCCAGCGGGCTGACATATCAGTCAACCGAGTGCATTAGAGCAAAGATGGTGAAATATGAACTTAAATAAATGTGTCTCCCATCAGTTCCCAACTGATGACAACAGAGCTGACTTTGAAATAGTTATTTGTTGTTTTTTTGATCAGCTTTTTAACTGCTAAATGCTCCACTTTGTTCACCAGCTAGTCTCTTATTGTGTCTGTCTGCTGTTTGCTGCTGAGCACGTAGGGAGGTTGGTTGGGGTAGTGTATGGGTCAAACAACACAGGACTTTCACCCAGCAGACCGGGGTTCACGTCCAGTTCTTGTCCCGCATGTCACTGAAACATACATTTATAACCCCACCCACCATCTATTCCTAACCCTAACTGTGCCGTTCTTTTCTTAAACCCAACTGTCCCGTTCTTGTCTCGCGTGTCACTGAAAAGTAAATTTTGTAACCCCACCCACCATCTTTTCTTAAACCTAACTGTCCCGTTGTTGTGCCACATGTCAAACGTACGTCCCGACCCAGAGCGTCAAAAAGTGACGTGAATAGTCCTGACCAAGCACTTTCAGATATGACGCTAAAGGAGACTTTTAGCGTGATTAACAAACGCCAAAGGCACATGACCAAGCGTCCGTATTTTACGCGATGGGAGTGAGAATGGGTTGCCCCATTCCACAATTGATATATTCGTTGGATCCAGATGAAAGATTGGTTATTGCAGTTTTAAGCAGTGTTTAGATTGGTCTTGGTCTTTAGACCGTACTATTGACCACAACTGCAGGGACATTACTAAATTGCCTGTGCATTGTCTAATTTTTATTTGTTAACATAATTACTGTGATTGGATGTAAAATGTCCTTCTTCAAATGCAACCAATAACTTGACTCATTTCTAATTTGAAATGTGTTACTGCTTACCCCTTCTCCCCGCCCCCCACCTTAAGACACACTCCCAAGAAAGTGAACGCGGGAGACAAGAGAAGATCTGGCTGTCTCGCCCTGCCGTGGTCTTGTCTCCGTCTCGATACACTCTAGTCTTGGTAATGACTTGGTCTCGGTTTAGGTGGTCTTGACTACAATACTGGTTTTAAGATTAAAATTATTTGAAAAACTTTAAATAAAATGTTATCACAAAATACAGGTGAAAAGGAGAATGTGGCTATGTGTCTCCTTCAGTCAAGTCAATCCCTGATCTCCAGTACATAAGGTCTTACATTTGTCCTCAATCATCAACTGAATCCCCAGTCAGTCATAAAATCACATGTAACAGACAAAATTAAAGCAGTTTGATTTTATAGTTCAGAGATCTCGGCTTTCTATAATGTGTTTTGTGTTTCCAACTTACTGATTTCTTGTCCTCTTAAATCCAAAAAGCCTACTGGCCAACATAACTGTACAGGTAAAGTGTAAGAATATATATATAGTATAGAATCAATAACGATAACATTTCTGTCATTCAATATCACATTTCTTAACTGAGCAAATTTCACACACAAGACTGGAAGCGTGTGGGTTCAACAGTGTCATTTTACAAATGTCACAGTCATCAACTCTCCGGAATAATAAAGGTATCAAATCTTAAAGAAATCTCTACAAAAGACCAAACCTGAAAACACACTGCAAGACTGAAAGGTAACGTGCAGTGATGGAGATGTGTGTGTGTGTGTGTGTGTGTGTGTGTGTGTGTGTGTGTGTGTGTGTGTGTGTGTGTGTGCGCTCGTTACTTATGGATATTTTTGTAAAATAAAGCTATTTTTGTCCCCTCACGATCATGAAAAAGTTGTCTAAACATTCCATAATATAATCATTACAAGCTGTCACAAGCCGTCTTCTTGTGGAATAATTATTATATGTATATATATATGTATATATACTGTATATACATACACTACCGGTCAAAAATTTGGGGTCACTTAGAAATTTCCATTCCAGACAGAATACCAGCTGAGATCAGTTGCATTGTTTTTTTAACCAGGGCAGCAGTTTTCAGATTACTTTATGTGCTTACATAATTACAAAAGGGTTCTCCAATGTTTTCTCAGTTAGCCTTTTAAAATGATATCAGAGTAGTAAACAGAATGTGCCTTTGGAACATTGGATGAATGGTTGCTGATAATGGGCAATGTAGATATTGCGTTAAAGATCAGCCACTTCTTTCGACAACAGTCGAGAACCCTTTTGTAATTATGTAAGCACATAATGTAATCTGAAAATTGCTGCCCTGATTAAAAAAACAATGCAACTGATCTTAGCTGGTATTCTGTCTGTAATGGAGTGGAATGGACATTTCTAAGTGACCCCAAACTTTTGACCGGCAGTGTGTGTGTGTGTGTGTGTGTGTGTGTGTGTGTGTGTGTGTTTGTAAAATGTCTTGCTTGATTCTACAATAAAAGGCAGAATAAATAAAGAAGAATAAATGCATGGGAAGTCAACCAAGTTTCAATAAAACCAATGAAATAATGTCAAAAGTCAAATAAATAAATGAATACATTGTAACATAAGACTTACAGATTTCTGTACAAAATTGGATTATAAATTAAACAAATTATTATTATACACATTTAATTTATTAATTTAACTTGTCAATGATAGTTTGTAAATGATCCCCGTACATAACAGTCTAAATGTTTCTCTTCACTGCCAGGTATGTAATTCCAGTAGAAAATATTAGATCCCTTTAATAATACATTCTTAATTTGTTTAGCCTAAAATCTTCAATCTTCAAATATACTAATACATATTATAATATTCTTTAAAAATGTGTGTAAATTATGTACAATGTGAATTGTCATTACCATCCTCAGTGGAAGGTATGGCCCTGTTTACAACTAGCTGCATTTGTCATTAAAAGAACAGCAACTCAAGAAAACATATTCTATTGTAAGACTTGATCTAATATGTAGAATGTTATATTTACTGGTTCTCAACAAACCCTGATAAATTACTACAATCTTTAAAACAATTCTGAGCAATTTCCAACTAAAGAACACCAAACACCCTTTCTCATGGCAGCATGTCTCAATTCAATTCAGTTTATTTAAGAATGGGACAGTGCAAATTAATACTACACATGATTATACATGGGTTCAAAATGCCAGAATTAACCAAAAGCTCATATTTTTTATCTGAAGTCTCCGTCTGAGACAATTGCCTGCCAGTTGGATTTCAAGAACAATTCAAGAATAACATCAACCTGTCCAGGGACTGCGGGTGGAAATTAGCATTTTTTGCTATAACCTGGCACGACATGTCTTCTTTTTTAGACTAAAGTTTTTTGTGCATTGTCCCTGATCAAATAAAGAAATAAACAATAAACAATTTCTTTGTAAATATTATAACAAGGATGGAGGTGTTGGACACACCTGCTAAAAGTAAAAAAAAAAAAAACAACCTTAAATAACAGATTTAAAAGACCCACACAAAAAAATTATTTGTATCATTATGTGTCAATAGTGTGCATTTATACAAGCTGTACATGTGTGCCCTTGTGTTTGCAACATCAGTATGCGTGTGTGTGTGTGTGTGTGTGTGTGTGTGTGTGTGTGTGTGTGTGTGTATGTGTTTTAATCTGTCAGCTGCCTAGATCATACACTCATCACATTACTATCAGTTGGGCGTAAATCTAAATCCATTTAGACAGCCGGGAGACAAGGACATGATCCATTATTTACACAATCAACCATTTCTCTCGTCTCTGACCCAGAAAGAATGAATTTGTCACTTCTGCTCAGTGCTCAACCCGGGTAGTTAGTGTGAGGAAAGGAAGAGAGAGACGGAGACCTTATAATAATGAATATTTCACTTCATTGCTCTGGTGCCGAAGAACTCCTCCAGGAAAAAAGTTTGAGGACTTCATATGACTATGTTATTAATGCTATATTTATTGGTGTGTGTGTGTGTGGGGGGGGGTAGTGTGTGTGTGTGTGTTTGTGGGGGAGATAGCGAGAGAGTGTTTGTTTAAGACTAAGGGTGTGTATTTGTGTGTGTTTTTGCAGTCTTTGCATGTGTGTATATATATGCATTTGCCAGCAATATGTTCAATCTATTTCTGATTCATCAAAGGAATACAGCCAAGGTTGAACCTGCGTGTGTGTGTGTGTGTGTGTGTGTGTGTGTGTGTCAAGAACAAGTACAACTACAGCAACTGCAAGGAAATCACTTTTTTCATATATATATATATATATATATATATATATATATATATATATATATATATATATATATATATATATATATACATATATACATGTCGACACGTCGTGCTTGTGTCATTTGTTGGCCAAAAAATTCAGGATCTTTTGCTAATAATTTGAAACTTAAAGCCTGAACAAACCAGACCACCACTATGTATCTGTACTTTTGCTTTGTTCACACATACACACACATTTCCGACTATATATACACCAACACGCTCTCACAAATTTATGCCCATTAAGACAATCACAAACCAATTCCAAAGTCCCTCTAGAAAAAAACATGATTATCAAACTGAGCCAGTGAACAAACCAAAATAACACCATCATAATACCACTATTTAACTGAGGTATCACAGCACTTTCAATTACAAAGCTGCCGCATTTGTTTCCTTCTATTGTCGATGTTGAGCACAACTGAACCCGCACCGAGCCGCCATTAAAAACACCAACTGATTAAAAACCATTTAATTTGATAGCTAAAACGGTGCTTCCCCATTTTCAGACGAGCCATTCATCACGACGCCAGACGCACAAATGCAAAAAAACAATTTGACTCCAAATGTTGTAAGCGTTGAATCACGCTGCGAGACATGCTAAAGCTAATTTGCCAGACAAATTAGTTGGCTCGATTCAAACTTCATTGGCGAAGTTATAAAATCTCGTATGGAGAGGAAAGTGCTCCTGCCGTACATTTATAGTAATTGTTTCATTGGAACCCCGCTGTGGGGGGCATTTCAGACGCCCACCCCCCATGCCAATTTTTAAACACTGCGACTGTCAAATGACTTGGCTCAGGATCCCAAACATTACAAAGACAGCTCCTCCATTCCTTTTCACGACTGGAGTCCATCTTCCCTGCGATGCCAACACATGCCGAACTGGTTGTAGTCCAGTATTTTTAGGCTAAAATGCTCCATTAAATCGTGCTGCAACTCAAGGTAAAAGTTAGTTTTATATCAGAATCAGTTCTAGTCTAAGAACTGTGGACAACTTGAGGAAGCTGGATATAACAGCTAAACATTTAATTTAAACTAAACAGATAGTTGTATTTAAGTGGATTGATGGTGTTCCTATAAGCTTGTTCAGTGGTCTAAATACAGCTTCTAAAGTAGCACTCAGTCAATATTTCACCGACTTTGCAATCACGTGCTGTATGCTTGGGTTTCTCGTTTCCTCAAATCCACTAAGATAAGATTTAAGGCTCTATGTGACCATGAACAGAATGTTTCCAAAATACTCGACAGAACAATCCGTGTATTCTCGTAAACATATTGTAACTTAATAGCCAGAACTGCCGAATGAAAAAAAATAATTGTTCACCGATTCTTTACATTACTGTAATGCAGACGTTGACCACTGCTCTAGGTAAAATTCGATTCTACGATACTTTCGAAATCTTGCCCGACAACAGCAAAACTGCAGTAGTGATAGAAGCTATGATATTAACATACTACTGATGCTTTTCTACCTAATTGTGGTCAATTAAGTACTGGAATTAGTATCAAGCAAAGACCAAATTCTTCCTGATGGCAGACTTTCAATGGGTTAAACCTCATATTGTGACATTTTCAGGTTCATAATTGTATTATATATTATTATATCAGAATAGGTTTACATGGTTTCATTTAAAAAAAAACAAAAAAAAAACATTTTTGTTGTACTGCACATTGCTGCAGCTCTTCTTTTCACCCTGTGTGTTGAGCTCTCTGTTTTAGCTACAGAGTGAGACATCTCACTTCTGTTCCATCTTTGTTGGGAGTCGCACATGAGCAGTAGCTAGGTAAGGACTACTAGCCAGTCAGAAGCAGAGTATGAGGGCGTGCCCTGACAGTACCTAGGTAAGGACTACTAGCCAGTCAGAAGCAGAGTATTAGGGCTTGATATTGGCCTACAATAGAGCTGTTTGGAGCAGTTTGTGAACAGCGTTTTCTGTTGGAGATGGTAAGTCCCTTTGGGGTGGACTTTTTCACTTTGTAAACCTATTACATGCACAAAACAATATATAACACAATAAACTAAAGAGGAAAAGCCAAAAAGCTTAATACTGTATGAGCACTTTAAAATGTAAATGCTTAGGAAATAACTCTTACAGTGCCAATATGAACTCTGTCCACCATTTGCTTCAATCCCAGCTTGCACTCTTTCACTGTTTGGCATCAATTTCAGAGGTTTTTCCCCAAAACGTCTGTTGCCTACCAATGAGAAGATTGGTGGTTTGATCCCTGGCCCTGCAAATCCATGTCAAAGCATCCTTGGGCAAGACACTGAACCCCAAATTGCTCCCGATGCTGCGCCATCGGTGTGTAAATGAGTGTGAATATGTATCTGATGAGCAGGTAGCACCTTGTACGGCAGCCTCGGTAACCAGTGTATGAATGTGTGTGAATGGTGAATGGTTCCTGTACTATGTTAAAGCACCCATATTCTGCTCATTTTCAGGTTCATAATTGTATTTTAAGGTTGTACCAGAATAGGTTTACATGGTTTAATTTTCTAAAAACACCATATTTTTGTTGTACTGCACCGCTCTCTCTCACTGCTGCAGATCCTCTTTTCAGCTGGTCTCTGTTTTAGCTACAGAGTGAGAACTCTTTTCTTCTTCTTCTTCTGTACTATCTTTGATTGCACATGCCCAGTAGCTCAGATGTAGATCATGTCAGCTAGCTAGATCCATAGACAGTAAAAGAAAGGCTGTTTCTACAACTTTGGTCAGTTACAAGGCAGGATTAGCTGGGAGACTTCTAAATGAGGGCGCACATGGAAGTAGTTCTTTTGTAGATTATGGTGAACTTGTGTGTGTTGTAGCAGTGCTTTGCCATTGAGAACGAGGTAGCATGCTAGCGTTAGCATTAGCGCTACGAGCTAATGGTTGCGGTTAGCCTGCTCGTTTCGGCTTGTGACGTCACAAGCCGTGCCAATTTAGAACAGCTCACCCAGAGACTGAAGGCAGGACACATTCAGAAACTGTATCTCACTCTAAACAGCATGGATGGATTTTTTCAAAGTTTGTCTGTGTGTGGAAGCACCAGAGACACAAAATAACTCCCCAAATCCCAGAAAAAGTGATTTTTTCATAATATGGGCACTTTAAATCGCTTTGAGTTGTCGTTAAGACTAGAAAGGCACTATATAAATACAGTCCGTTTATATGTGTGCATCCAAGAACACGTCTAACGATGTTACTCTATGTTTCTGTTCTCTTGTCAAATATTATCTAAGATGTTCATTGGGTTTAAAGTTTGGTGACTGTAGAGGAACAAGTCGGCGCTCTGTGTTCTATAATGGAGTTTAAACAGGTTTAGCATAGCATCAGGCTCACTCACCTGCTGGGAATTTTACACAATTTTAAACCAGAAGTGATGTTGGTCGTCTTTCTGCCCGTATATTTAGCATCTGTGTATACTGGATGTTAAGACTGTTCTTCTTGTCTAAGAAATGTTGAGTTAGTTGCACTTTGGAGATACTTTGGATAGTTTCTCAGCACTGGGACACTGATCTGTTTTATTATACATACTTTTAAACCAGGGTCTGAGTTAGCTGAGCACTTGCTTTTGCCGGACAGATGTGTCCCTTTTATAATTGTTTAGTCACACTGCCGGTGTGATGGCTGCTGCCATGGTAACCAATCAGATCCACTTAAAATCCATGACTGCAATTCACACAAACATACGTATTCACACACTTACATACCAACATACCCGTTTTTTTCTTTTCACCAAAGTAAAGAAAATAAGTTACTGTCATGCAGTAAATGTTTCCATTTTAGTGTTCAAGGCTAGGGTAAGCATGTTTTGTGTGCGTGTGTGTGTTCACTAAACATACAATGAGGCAGTCTAACGCCTAAAGCCACGCTATTGTATTGGCTATTGGATTAACTGAGCGCATGCTAATAGACATACTCAAACCTTGCCAAGGTCTTATACTGACAGACACAAACTCTCCCACTTTCTCTCCAACACACACACACACATACACACACACACACACACACACACACACACACACACACACACACACACACACACACACACACACAAACACACACACAGACACACACACAGCCAAAATGCCTGATTTCAAGGCTATGTGCTCGGTTAATTGTGTGCAGTCTGCTCTCTGATTGTGAAATGTTATTTTGTGCTCAAGGCCACATTTCTTTCCATCAAAAGAACGCCGTTATTTCAAACAAAGATTGTACAATCTCGTTTTGTCTGATAAATCTCCATTCACAGAACAGAAACACACAAAAGGAAGCTGCCTTATATCCATTTAAATCAGGCAGTTGAATGTGAATAAACAATGCACTTTATTATTGTCAATAATATTATTATTAGGCTTACATCTATACTTTGGGGATCTAAGATCTAACAGCATCCCACAGTTTGCTAGCAGTTACATGGCCCTTTTCTAATCTGGATGCATATTAAATGCTTTCCAACTCATAAGCAACAACAGCTGGAGTTAGGCAAGTCATACGACGCAGCACTATCACCTACACCATCCCAAAACACTCCATATTCTCAGATAGCTCTGTACATGAAAGAAACATGTCTTTTGTCATTGCGTAAACATAAATATACAGCAAAGCCCTACGGTGATCATGGATCTCATATTGGGTTTTCATTATATTCAGTCAAATTAGGTTTTGGGAATAAGACCCATTTTAGTTTGAGAATCATTTGATAATTTCTCATCCTTCAAAATAATTTGCCATCTTTTTCTTTTTATCTTGCTTTTAATATTTTCACTGGAGCCTAAACTACCTACATTAACTAAATTAAATATGAAGTCATGGCAATTATACTTATACCGATACAAAGCTAAAAAACTAATTTATATATCATTTATAATTATATTATTATTTCTCATAAATGGTGTACACTGCAGGTGAATAGAAAAAAAAACTAATAGATATTACCATGAAACTTCCCCAGTTGATTACTTACATTAAGACATATTTTTGTATTAAAAGTTTTCTGAAATGTTATGTTAAAATATGCAAATGAAGATGCAGATAAAGATGCATTATCTAATGCTAACTTTTGCTGAATTTAGGAGAAATTTGCAGGTGCAAATACTCAAAGTGTAGTAAAATAACCACCTAAATGTGTATTTTGAATGTTTTTTCCCAATAGTCTGAAAGAAGATGCTATGGAAGTAAAATAGCCCCAAAACTCAAAATTGAAAAATGATGGCTTGTCAATGAAACGGCCCATTTGTGTGACGTCCTGTTATGTTCATTAACCCCCTAACAAAGCACAAGTAGACTTTATATTTCACAATCACTGTTTTCCATCAGATCGTTTATAGATCTCGACTTTTCCGATCGCATTTGAAGGCAGCTTTATTACACAGGAGAGAGAGAGAAGAACAGAGACGAGGAGACATAGCGAGTGCTTTGTTGTTGCAGGAAACATTCAGCTATTACACAAACTCCAGGACAGTTCAGTGCTTGTGTTTCGTTTTTTACCCTCATAGTGTTTTAAAACGTTCTTGTGGCAGCGATAGAGGCAGTGATGTTTCCTGTTTCCTGTTTCCTGTACAGGACTCTCACCCCGCCTCAAACCATAGCTCAAAATACACCGACAAGTCTGATCTCTGGTTACATGATTGGTAGTCTATATCCACGATGTTCCGCTTCCGGGATTGCTCAGTTGCCACGGGAAATTCCGCTGAATGTCACCCTTTTCTGGCCAGATGTCCGTTACCTTCTTCTTTTTTTGTGTTGCCGTTCTAAACTCCGGTGGATTTCTGAGGACTATGGTCAGATCTCTGCAGGGTAAATCCAGACAGCTAGCTAGACTATCTGTCCAATCTGAGTTTTCTGTTGCGCGACTAAAACAACCTTTGAATGTACACACATTCCACCAAAACAAGTTCCTTCCAGAGGCTATTTTGCAGAGGCACCGCCCAAGACGATTGTGATTGGTTTAAAGAAATGCCAATAAACCAGAGCACGTTTTTCTCCCATCCGAGAATGCTGTGTAGACTAGCCAGACCTTCCTCCGCAGCGCTGTGGGGGAAGGTCTGGCAAAGCGAGACTTCATGATTGGTCACCGCAGCGTGACGTGGGGTTCTGTTCCATTTCTCCAAAAGTTGAGTAGGTCTTTTTCGCCACAGGCCCGCTGCATTTTTTTGAGTGTTCCCCCGACCCGCAGCCGCAGCCAAAACACACTACCCCCATTCAACATGAATGGAAAGACCTGCGTTTTTACCGGACTGTCTGACGGCCGATGCAGGCAGTCTGAACGTGTCATGCTATCACAGAACATTTTCTTCCTGCTATTGCCACACACTGGGCACATTAACATGCACACCACTAATCCAACCATTATAAGCCAGTGATGCAAGTAACACGGAGTCCATGTAAATCAGACTGATATTATTTCTTTTTAAGCATTTGGGTATTCAGTAAAAACGTAGAAGTATGTAATGTAAAAAACAACCATGTAGGTTAAAATATTGTCTATACAACGCTGAAACATTCATTGATCTCGTCTCTGAGCCTTTGAAATGACGTCGGTGGAAAAACTGATGTCAGAAAAACGTTCATATCAGACCCTTAAAAAGGCATTGATTGGACGTTGAAAATGTTTGCTGGGCGGAGTTGTCCTTAATTGAAATTTAGTCATTGTCAGGATTTTTTTCTCTCCAGCAAACCAACATCAAAGAATAAAGTAATTTCCCTCACAGTTTCGTGGGATTTCTTAATTTATAAGGGACACAAGTAACATTCTTTAACTTTCTTATACTGACACAGCCACGAGCAGGGACGTCGTTAGGCCTATTTTAGGGGGGCTGAAGCTACCCCAAAATGTTCCTAAGCCCCCCCAAATAATAATAAGAAAAATAATAATTAGATTTTTTTTTTTTACAGTGCACTCTGTATCACTCACTACGTGGAATCAATCTTCCTTCACCATTCATCTGTTGGTGTCGTCGTGCACTGCAGTCTGTTTTATTTTTATTTCACGAACTGTCACTGGTGGAAATGGCAGTGTTTTAGAGAGAGGCTTACGAGCGGCCGCTTGCATGGTAACGGTATGTGGACAAGCGAGGTAGAGAGTTACTGAAGAGAGAGAGCGCTAGGCAGCATTAAAACAAAGCAGTAAATCAGAGAAATAAAATGTTTTCGCCGATTTATCACTCAAAATGCAACTGTAGCAAGTATCTCACTATCATTAACGTTATCCAAATTCATAATTAGAACCAACAAATAATATATCCAGCTACAAAAAAGCCAGAAAGTCGAAAGTTTGACAGAGTCAATGGCTATGAAGATGATACACCGTCTTGTCTCTTCTCATTGGTTTAAACTGGCAGCTTTCAGAACGCTGCAGACTGCTGTGTTGCAAGTAGCTGCAGGATTTATCTTGTCTCGTCGCAAATCTTTGGTCTGGACTTGCTACCCCACACACAGTGAGTGATACAGAGTGAAATTGTAAGTTGTTGTTAATGACTTTTACTTGCTTCACTTCAGCTACATTTACTTGAGGTAAAGATAAAGGAATATTTTAGTTGGCTATAGAAAACAATAGTCTAGCTAGTTACGAGTGAAATACAAGAAATAACTCGCCTAGTAAGGTATCCAAAGCTCTCTATTCTTTACCATTAATATAGCCTGCTATCTCTATAGTATTAAAACAATATCAGTCCCTAAATATCATAGTGTCACTGTTAATGCTATTGTACCAGTATATCCTTCAATTCATTGAACACATGGATACTGGAAGAGAGAGAGAGGCACCAAGGCATAGCCTAAACTAAATTATTTCATGATATTTATTATATATGCTTGATTCTGACCAACTTAACTTTCTGCATTCCTTTGCTGTAATAAATTAAACAAGTATGTAGATGTTGCCTAAATGTAGACTAGGCTATATATGAGCATACATACATACATACATATTTACATACGTATACATACATACATACATACTAGAACTTTTATTCATCTCGTCATCATGTTATTAAATTCAGACATACTTTAAATCCTTGTCAACCATATTGCAACGAGCTAGTTTAGAGTATCATGCCTGACTGGAGTAGTGTGTTTTTCTTTAGGAGTGGGAAGAGCAGACAGCATGTTGCCTGTTTCGTTATTTGGGCTGCCTTGTTGAGTGCAGCGGCACTGAGAACATTGCATTTCACACAATTTAAGCTCTTTTTTTAAAAATAAAATAGGATTAGTCCAACGAATCGTTCGGTTTGTAATGCGCACCTAACCGAAAGCCTTGTACCGAACGGTTCAATATGAATATGTGTATCGTTACACCCCTAGTAATTAAATAGTCTTATTTTGACCTGCAACTTATCTAATAGAGAGAGGAATTAGGTATGGTATTACTTTACCACACATTTACACGGGCAGATAGAAAGCGGTTAAGTCTTAGCCTAAAGAAGAACTCAGCAGGAGCACAGTCTGGCCTAGTAAACCCCCCCATGCAGCTTTAATGTATCTAAAAGCTAACTTTAGAGTTTGTAAGTAAGATTTTGCAAGGGAAAGTTTTGCATATCCTAGTGACGTCCCTGGTCACGAGTTTAGTGTTTTAATGTATATATGTTTATTAATTGTATTTTTTTTATTGTCTGTTGTAATTGCTGTTCTGTACTGTCTGTCTGTCATTTTCCCCTGTTGCCATGGAAACGTTATGAAGTGACGTAATTATGCGACGTGAACATCATCGAAAAGCTGCAAACCCCGCGATAAAGCCATGATGAAACTGCAGTTTTTGCAAGTTTCCGCAATTTTTGCAAGTTCCTGCAATTTTTGCAAGTTCCCGCAATTTCATCGCATAAAATTGCATAAATATCCCGCATATTCCATAGCATTTTTTAAGAAAACGTGCCGCATAATCAAGGATTTTTGCCCGCAACAATCACAAAAAAACTCTGCATTTTTCTGAAAGGACTAGTAGTAATGTAATGCCGCTCGCAAAGCAATGTCTGGAAAATGATTTAAATGAAATTATTGGATTTCATTTTTCTTTTACTTCCTCCAGCATATGGCACTACCCTCGCTGTCTCTGTTGTTCTTCTAGCTCAGCAGCAGCACTGCAGAAAGAAGCCATGTTACGCTCCTGTCGTCTCAGTCGTTTGGTGTAAGGTGGTATTAAAACTCAGTTTCCCGTCTTGACGTTAAGACAAAATCAAACATGTTTGATATTATCGTAAGTTTTAAGTCTTGGTAGTGAAGTTAAATGATGTGAACATCATCAAAAACCAATGGGTGCACTCCCTCCACCATCAAACAGGAAGCAGCAAACAGCTATGGTTGCTATGGCTATAAGCTAAACCAAGGGGGTAAGCGTCTGTCAACAACACGTAGCTCCTATGGTGCCATTTTGATGCTAACAAGCCATCACCCACCGTTAGCATTCTATTGACTGCCATTAATTTTGTCACTTCACTTTGTCACTTCACTTTGTCACGTCACTTTGACAGCGAATAACTTTATATCTGAAGCGTTTTAAAGACTATTTGTCCATTGTTTATTTCTAAAGAAACACGACAATGTATAAAAGGCTCCATTACCTTGTATCTCACGTTATGGCTCCGTAGCAGACGTTTTTATAAAAATAGGCTAACGATTGTGTCATAACCACGCGACTTACTGTCGCATAGTAGAGGGATTACAGTATAGTACAGGAGAAGCTCGCAGGCAGTTTCGACTTACATTCGCTGTTTAAGTGTAATTACTAATGTTAACTATCATTTTAGTGATCAATAATTAGCCTGTGTCTATGTTATCTCCTTACATATACCTACGCTCTCCGTCTCTGCTAGATTGGGAATGATTGAGATTTCTCTTGGCACAGCTACCAGAAGACTTCCAACTTTCAGACACGTTGCTCACGTCACATTTACGTCGTTTCTCTCAGTTGGAGGCTGCGCAGTAACGCTCGGCGCTCACTTGAAAAGTGCTTCTAATATCCTTCACTGGTCTCCGTCCAGAGCAACGGGATCTGTTGGTCCATTATATATATACTGTCTATGAGCTAAACACTAAGGAGGGAAAGCTGCCGATTTTCAACCCTTCTGAAGTTTTACCGGCGGATAAACGCCGACCTCCGGGTACTGCCGCATTCATCTGCATGTATGGCAGAACAGACAATTTGCAAAGTTTCCCTTAAGTTACCTGCTAACACTATAGGTACATATTTGGTTACATTTTTCAAAACAAATCTAGTTGTAGTGCTGCAATGTGTGACCCTGCAAGATCCCCAGTCTTTACATATTATAACAGTCTGAGAGTCTGTGAGATGTGAGATGGTGTCAGACTTTAGTCTTTTCAAAGTCTGTTCAAAGTCTTCTAGTGTATGATAAACAGCAGAGACGATTGTTCTGTATTCTATATTTTGCAACAACAAAACTACACACTTAGTCCATCTGTTGCTCCTCTGGAATGCAGATATCTCTGGTGTGGGTGTGTGAGTTGTTTAATTAGTTGTATTCACTAACATTCAGTCACCCCTGCTGATTTGAACAAGTCTTATTATGCTTCTGACACATAGAGCCTTGAAGAATCACACTGGGTCCTCTGTCCTCATGTACCCTTTTTAAGTCGCTTTTGAACTGATGTAGTGTTTCTTCAATGGCCCTAAAGAAATTCGAATTAGAAATGGAGAGAAGGTAGAGAGAATGTGAGAGAGCATGCATGACAAGATGAGAAACAATGAAAGAAAGCGCCACAGATTAAGAAAGAAAGAAAATAATCACTGCTGGAGATTTTTCTTCTTTTTTTTTTCAACATTCTTAATGAGACCACAACTCTAAGGTCAAACCAGTGCAAAAAGTTTGCTTTACAAAGCCCAGATATGAATATAATGCAGTATCAGAAAAGTGTATTGGCCACATACCACTTCCAAAGTTGGACAGCACTGTGCACAGCAGTCTCTGAGTATCTCAACAATACAGCGAAGCACACCAAAAACAGAAGTGTGCAGAAAAAAAATAGAATGGCCTTCAATATTGTCAGTGCAGTGAAGCACACTGTTGCTGATAGAAAAATAATATTTGACTGCTGTATGAAAGGCAAAGAAACTCCTTAATACTGTGCATTACATGAGTGATTTTTATTTCCTTACCGGCTGACCTATTCTATTCTGTCCTTTTTTATTCACAGATCACAAACTCACCCCTAACACACTGGTAACTCATTTCCTGTCTCCACAGGCCTTCTGCTCCTCTTGACTCCCCTCAACACTCTAACAACATACAACAACCCCAGTGATTGAGAATGAGGGACTGGACTTCTACTGGGCAGGAACTTTTACATTTACCACTGCGTCCCTTGGTGCGAAGATAAATCATATTCAAACTGCGGAGTAATAATTCATAATGATTTATGATGTTGTTGCCAAGTGGATTGAGGCTCATCATGGCGGTTCACATCATATCTCCTTCAACAGTCAATGTAGGTTTCTTTGGTCCATGAGGGCGATCATTTTCTAAACTTAAAAGAAGGTCTGCTTGGTTCTTTCGGGGAATGATTGTAAAGATTTACAAAGACTATGTTTACGGCATTTACTCTCTAACTGGGATGTTTTGGGACCGAATGGCGGGGATTTGCTACGGACAAAATGGCATGGCAATACACTGGTAAGAGCAAATGAGGTTTAACCATGTATCCAGCTAATATAAAAAGCTCATGTAACTGTATCGTGTCAACAAGTTCCTTCCCGAGACTATTTTACAGATCCCCCTTTTTTGTGACTTTAGATTAGATTAGATTAGCGCCGCCCAAGTGCGAGACTAGTGACTGATGGGAACAACAATCTTTGAAATTGCTCCAGTATTAAGCAAGACCACTGCAGTCAGCAGCAGCGAAACAAGCTACAATGTAGCATTAATGGGCAATTGCGCAAAAAGTGCTGTTTTTGCCGCTGACAGGCTCAGATTATTATTCTAAGTGACAACATTATGGAAAGGATCCCTACAGAGATAGACCAAAAGCTAAGAGCTAGTGACCGGGAGGTCGTCAGTTCAATTCCCGGACCGACAGGATAAATCTGGGTGGGGAAAGTGCCCTTTCCCTCCCTCATTACCACCAGTGAGGTGCCCTTGAGCAAGACCCTTAAACCCAAGTGCTTAGTAGCAAGCAGATCAGACTGTGGTTGTACTGTGAACGTGTGTGACTTTGATCGGGGCGTTCCTGAAAACTAGAGGCTTCCTCTCAGAAAATCTTCCCAGGAAAAAAAAAAAAAAAAAAATATATATATATATATATATATATATATATATATATGCTGGCTCTATAAATGCTGAAAGTATTGTTTTTGAGTCTGGTGAGTTTTGGCGATGGCAATGAAGCTGTTTCATGTTAAACAAAAATGATATTACGCTTTAACAAAACCGTCTATCTCTGTAGGGATCCTTTCCATAATGTCAGACAATTAGAATAATAATCTGAGCCTGTCAGGGGCAGAAACAGTTGATGGGTCAATGTGCCCCATAGGATAACATTGCAGCCGGTTCGATGCTGCTGGTTACAGCATTCTCGCTCAATACTGGACTAGTTTCAAAGATGTTTGTTCACATTGGACACTAATGCATGGGATAAAAAGGGCCAAGAATGAAAAAACCCGAAATTACCCTTTAAAGTTTCAGTCCTGGTTGATTTGGCGACACTTATGGTTCCTAATGATATCAAGTGCAGTAGTTTAGTACTACAGCAAACCTGAGCAGATACTTTGTTAAAAATACAACAGAAGAGCAGCTGCTGTTCACAGTGCAGTCAGACAAACTCATGTTGTTTTCAAGAAATAAAGACGTCAGTCAAAAGTGATTGCAACGGCGATCTGACTTCAGGTTGCACACAGCGTGAGTCGTTCTCCACACAACAGCAGGACACAGTATGTTACCTTGCTAAGGAGTTGTGAGGGGCACAGTCTGCTGTCTGTAGCTCTTCATCCAACTTATTCCTTCTTGTTCTGGTTACTCCTTTCCAAAAATGTAAAATGATCCACTGACGAAGAAAAACCAAAATGACTGCTTTCTTTGTTCCTAGCATTTTTATGAAAATGCTATGAGCGCTAACCACAGTGATGAAAAAACACTTTGCATTACCTGTGACTGCTTCACAATAAAAGCCACTATGTTTTTCCACCAGTTGAATGTTTTTGATGTGACTGATGATTGATTGATTTGATGCATAATATTCCTGTAAATCCCAGGAATGGTGGACTCCACCGCTACCAGTAAAAAACTACTATAAATAGATACATTGGTGATTTTAGACCCTTTTTTAGGGGGGCTCAACCCTAACTTTCATCAATGACTAAAATGTTAATGTGACATTGTTCATTAGGGTAAGATGGGTGGGGTTTTCGGTTATGTTAAAGTTGTAAAAATGTTTATTTTTTATTTTTCATTTATTGTTTACACCTCATTATCATTTCATTTGATTCTGGTAGTCCATAAAGTGACTTTCACAGTTTTTTCACATGTTCAATATTTTGCATTTATCCTCTGTTAATCTGTAATAATAAATACATGTATTCATTGTTATCCAGTGAAATTACTGATTTAGCAGGGGGGGTTACCACTTTTGCAAGGCACTGTATCCGTGTCACATTGTCATTAGGGGCTGAGCCCCACTAAACGTCTGATCCTAGAATCGCCCCTGCATAGATATAATGCTGAATGTAAATGCATTGAATGGCTATTTCAGAAATAAATGCCAACCATAAAAATAGAGAAAATGTATTTAATTAAACTCAAATTCCAAGTGAAATGGTCTACCAAAATGGATTCTTTTCCCAGCATAAACACTAAGTACATGTGCAGCTTCCACAAAAACACTGAAGTGGTGTGGTACATTCTAAATGTTGCTAAAATAAGGGCAAATAAAATTGTTGGCAATTTATATTCTATACACCCAGTACGGCACAATTACAGTAAATTAGGCCTTAATTAGGCACACTAGTGACATAATTATTGGGACAGAACATTCTTAGACATATATTAGACATGAAGTCCAGTATGTAATGTATCCTCGCCCGCTCCCTCAGATTTTACTACAGTGCTCGGTGTGGAAAATATAGAACATTTTAAAACAGTATGGGTGGTTTCATTTCAGATCAATCAGAGGTTGTGTGTGTGTGTGTGTGTGTGTGTACGCGTGTGTGTGTGTGCATTAAGGAAAAACTCAGGAGCAGCACATCTCATTTCACATACGTGAAGAAGTTTCGGTTTGATGAATTACACAGAAGCATTTAATTAAATCTCTAATTGAGGAGAAATTAGGATCGCACAGTTCAATGTGGGTGCCACCCCAACTTCTGAAGTTGTCAGGCTGCTCAAATAAGTCCCTCAAGACCCTCCAGCTGATCCAGAATGCTGCAGCACGTGTTCTGACAAGAACTAACAAAAGAGATCATATTTCTCCTGTATTAGCTTCTCTGCATTGGCTTCCTGTAAAATCCAGGATTGAATTTAAAATCCTTCTCCTGACCTACAAAGCACTAAATGGTCAAGCACCATCATACATAGAAGAGCTCTTAGTACCTTATTGTCCCACTAGAGCACTGCGCTCCCAGAACTCAGAGCTACTTGTGGTTCCTAGAGTCTCTAAAAGTAGAACGGGAGCCAGAGCCTTCAGCTACCAGGCTCCTCTCCTGTGGAACCAGCTCCCAACTTGGGTTCGGGGGGCTGACTCCGTCGCCACATTTAAGAATAAACTGAAAACCATCATCTTTGATAAAGCTTATAGTTAGGGAGTAAGGAGTTGCAGCATAGTAGAGTAGAGTAGAGGGAGGCAGGAAGTACAAGCCCGTTCCGGCAGGGGAGAGTACGAGCCCGGTCCAGGGCCCCTCTCTTTAGCCTGCCTCTCTTAGTTATACTATTATAACTCTAGACTGCTGTGGGAAGCTCCTTCCAAGGACACAATGAGCCGCTCCCTCTTCTCTCTTTTCACTTGTCTCCTTTTGTGTGCATCTTAGTCCCAGAAATGCCTGTTACTAACCTAGCTCTGGGGAGTTTTCTCCCCGGAGTCCCTTTGCTTCTTCTTCACCCAGAACATCGCCTTGGAATTGGGTGGCACCTACACCGGGGTCCTGGGTGCAGCTGACGCTATGGACTTACTACACCCTGCTACGCTCTGCGATTCCCCGCAGTGTCCGACTGCGTCCTGCCGCGTCCAACCGCGTCCACCCAGGCTGCTGTGCCACACTACACCCCGTAACGCCCTGCTGTGCCCTACTATGACATGAACTACTACGACTACCATTGTGATCACTGTTTCACTATCTTTATTATGACTATTATTGCCACCATTCACCACTCCCCCAACTGGTGTCGTCAGACACCGCCTACCGAGAATCTGAGTCTGTCCGAGGTTTCTTCCTAACAAAAAAGGAAGTTTTTCCTTGCCACTGTTGCAATAGCTACTGCTAATGCTTGCTCTTGAGGCAACCACTGTAATAGTTGGGGCTTCGTAAACTACAGAGTTTGGTCTAGACCTACTCTATCTGTAAAGTGTCTCGAGATAACTCTTGTTATGATTTGATACTATAAATAAAATTGAATTGAAATTGAATTGAAGTTCCCGTCCTCCTGAAGGAATATTTCAACTTTTTAAAATTTAGCTGAACTTTCAATGTAAACAAACATATATGCTTAACCAAAATTCCTCAGCACAGTCAGAATGTGTTAAGTGTTTACTTCCTCCATGGCCTAGGCAGGATGAGGCAGCACTGTGCTATCATACAGCTGTTAGGTCTCTCGTCATCTATGGAGACACAGAGTTAAAGTACTTCTCTGCCTGGAAAGGTTATGAGGTTATGTAAACTGTCCTGAATGAGAATGGGGTACCACTGTCTCAACTTAAGGCGTTTTCACACCTGTAGTTCGTTTGCTTTGGTCCGAATCAGTTGGTGAGTAAACGTGGAGCGATTTGCCCTCGGTCGGTTTGGTTTGGTTTAGTTTCACACCTGGAAAAATCCAAGCGTACCAAATTGCGTCATTACAAATCAGGCAAGAACGTCCAGCCCTCTTATTGGTCGGATATGTCTGGGGGCGGGAGCAAGAAAGTAAATACAGGAAGAAGGTCCTGTGTTCTGGTCTAGTGGTCAAATCAGCTCATTTCATTAAAATGATCAGACATTGTTTCGTAAGAGACGTTACTACGTCTGCTCTGGTCACCGAGACTTCGCACTGCTCTGCCGGCGTCTGTCTCCAATTTTAGCGGCAGCTGGTTTGACCACGGAGATACGAGTGACGGACAGCAAGCTTGACTGCTGTCTATTTCTGTGATAGAAACACTGTAAGCTGCTACAGTTTGCTGCTCTGCTGCATCGCAGATTGCTAAACACACCTGACTACAGGAGACATTAGCTCAGACTTGCGGAGTATGTATAGTTGGTGCGGTTTGAGTACGGATCACGTTCTCACCACAAATTAACCGCTCCAGAGTTCGATTGAAAGCGTACTGAGACCACCTAATCAAGCAGGTCTCGGTACGCTTGTTTGGTCCGCTTTTGGCGTGCACCAGAGTTCGATTGCCGCGTTCTCACCTGCCCAAACAAACCGCACCAGCAGGGCAAACAAACTCTAGTTCGATTCAACCGAACTAAAGGCTGTCGGTGTGAAAACGCCCTTACATAGCATGGTCAAGAACAAGGTCAAGGCAACTTTATTTATACCCGCAGGTAGATTTGGTTTACAGTGAGAGTTGAGTGGGTCAGCCTCCTTTTACACACACACACACACACACACACACACACACACACACACACTCACACAAATCAGCAGTGTTGTGGAATTTCCGGAAACACCATGTTGTGGTATGATGAGACTAAATGGAAAACGAGTCAGGGGGGCCAGTCTCTAATAACCAGATTTAATAACAGATTTAGAGAGTCTAGGCAGCTGCATGATAAGGGAATGTTTTATCTCAGGACTGTCTCCTTTTGGAGGTCGTAGGGCCAGCCACACTTTAGCATACTTCCCAGAGAGAGAGAGACAAAACAATCGCTGGCTTCCCTTTTTATGCACAGCGTCACAGTTTGCCTCAAAAGTCAGTTTTGTAAAGATTTTTTTGGGCATTTCTGCCTTTAAATGGATAGGACAGCTGATATATGAAAGGGAAACCCTGGACCTTCTGCGTCAAGGAATAAACCTCTACATATGTGCTCCCGCTCTACCAACTGAGCTAATCAGCTTCTCAAAAGTCAGTTTGCTGTCAATAATGGTTCCAAGATATTTGATAAGATATAAGTCCTGAACACACTCCACTATTTGACCCTTAATGGTAGAGACTTCCTGTGCCTGGGGGAATGTTCGAAAATCAATGAACATGTCTTTCGTTTAACAAAAAAATTCATTTGGAGGAAGGATTTTTCCCACCATTCAACACAGTCCTGGATGACTGGGCCATGACTTGTTTCATGGTCTTGCAGCAGACTAACAATTACAGAATCATCTGCATACTTTAAAATAGTTCTATTCTCTCATGAGTTCAAAAGCTGGAAATCTGACCACAGACATAAGTTCAGTGTTAACCACGGGTTGAGAGTTTACTCGTGGTGGTGGGTAGTGCAGGATGTGATGGCGGGGCATGTGATGGCTGGGTTCAGTAATAAACTAGTCAAACAAAGGTTTATGAACTATTTATTGAAAACAATGACTACATAACAGATAATTTAGAAATAAATAAATATAAAACAATCCAGACTAGAAGAGGATACAGATGAAGTGGTATGATGTTCTTTGTCAATTAAATCTGGCTGGTTTGTCGAATACATTTTATGGTTCAACTAAACCTTAAAACTATACTTTGATCCATACAGAAAGTTACATACGTTATTATAAATCTCAACACTGTCTCCTCCTAACTTTTGTTAAATCCTATTACACTTAAAGGTCCAATATGTAATATATTTACTGTAATAAATCCAAAAATGACCCCAATGTGTACTCAGATATTAAGGAAACATCCTAAGTTGAAATACTATCTTTTCTGACAGCAATGCTAATGCCAGTATTTTCTCCTTTTGGAATTTCCGTTCCGTGATGGAATTTCTGTTTGTGTTTTGGCCATAGACTGTATACAGTCTATGGTTTTGGCCTGCGTGTTGTTATCAACTGCCCAGTTTGTTAGCCAGGCTGGGTTGCCAGATATAACTGTAAAAACGTAAACTCAGCTCGCTACAGCTGTAACGTTAGTACAGCCATGAACGCAGCAAACAAACGAACAGGATCAACAGAAATAGATTCTTCCCGAACTAAAAAAACGGCATGTTTCTAAGAGTTGCGTGACCAGAGACGTAACAAACCCCAGGTAAATATTGGATATGTATTTGAAAGATGGACACAGCTTAGAGCTCAAAAGGACGCAGAGTTGGCTAATTTCCTCCTGAACAGGTAAGCATTAGCTTCAGGCTAATTTATCACGGCTACAAGGGACGGACATTTTATGTCATTTCAACATTTGTGAAATCACATTGAATTATATAGCGAAAGTACTCAATTTGGTTACTCGCAAAAACAATTGAGACAGCCAGTAAAGTGATCCTGACTGGTCCTGGCTAACGCCGCCATGCTAACCCTGCTAACTGCTAACGTTACCAGAGGACCAGGCAAGCGGCTGTTTACAACATGTAGCCTGTTCAGCGGCCGTAGCCGACAACGGTGAGTTATTTTAAGCCAAGAGAGGGGGGCTGTAAATCGGAACGAGAGGACTGTGAGTTTGTAGTGTGTTTAGCGATTGTTGCCATAATTCTAAGCCATTAAAGTGTGTATTTCAGTCGGGTGGAGAGGATGGCAAGGTAGTGTTATTTTTAGCGGTTCCTACTGTAATTCGAAGCCGATGAAGTGTGTCTGTCAGTTGGGTGTAGAGGACAGCGAGGTTGTTGTGTTTTTAGCGGTTCCTACTGTATTTCTAAGCCGAAAAAGTGCGTCTGTCAGTTGAGTACAGAGCTCCGTGTGAGCATGGGCTTTTATGACTGTCAACATAGCCAGCATCTAACGTTAGCTACTCCGCTGTGCTGTGGAGTAATGTCTGGCTATGTGAGACAAGCGTCTAGCAACATTGTTGTGGATGCTGCGTTCTCAGCCTGGCAACCTCCGTGAACTTCGAGTCTGGGGAGGAGGGGGCGGGGGACACGACTCTCTCCAGTATTTTGAATTTGTACTGCAGTAACTATTTTAATAGCTGTCAGTATTACAGGAAGAAGAATTATCACCAAGAAAGTCATAAAAAATAATTTCCAGGCACTTAAAGTTGGTTACAAAATAGGGCAAGACATTAAAAATACACCAACGTGTGTAGGCTTGAGCCTTACTCAGGGTGTAGTGAAACAAAGGGAACATCAAAGTGATCTCTGGATTGTAGTTTAAAACCCTTACAGCCAACTTTAGAAAATGTCGGGTTTTAGTCGGGCTCGAGTGCATAAATAACGTTATAGTTAATGGGTACGGGCACAGAGAGAACAAGCTCTGATAGCTCGGTTAGCAACGATTAGCCCCGGTTAGTGGTTAGCTCCAGTTAACTCCAAATATAGACCAGCTCAAGCAAAAAACACTGTTGCGGAGAGGGTGAACAACCAGACTGATAAATGACGTTTGGGGAGCTTTCACAACGGGGTGGTCACAGCGTTTCTACAGTTTATCAGTCCAGTAAATCCCACTGGAAGCCACAAGCAGCGTGCTACTACTACCATAAGCCTGGCTCTTAACCTGAAGTGTTGACACCGTGACATGCACGCGGCGCGCGTCTTCACGAGGGAGAGGGTCTGTGTGCACTGTAAAATACATCATTGATTGGAGAAGAAATGTAACTTGGATTTTATCTATCTGGCCGGGTATAAATCTACCTGCGCGGGGTGCCCAAGTAGAACCTAAGTATGGGAAATACTGAAGTTTGTGCACACACAATACAATTGTGTCCAGCACCCTGATTTTTGGTTGCTGTCTGGCTCTTTCCCAGCTCCAGGTTAATCTCTAGTTTAGGCAAGGTGTATCTTTAGCGCCAAGATTTATTTTTACACTTTGTGGCAGTGGTCACTTAGGTCAACATCCTGAATGTTCTGAATTGGCTCCACAGTCTGTTGTTAAAGCAAAGTCTACAATTTTCTTATGACTATATAAAAAAAAAATCTTCTGTTTTAACACCTTCAGAATAGCTAGTTACAAATTAAATTGCTTGCTAAATGTAAAATGCTGCAGTGCTCCCTGCATGTGCCCCATGTCCTCTTATTCTCAGCTTCTCAGCCATTTCTTGTTTTTAGATTTCATCACCCCATAGTGTTACGTTGTCATGTGAATTTGGACATGGCATATTTATTTTCTATTTTCACAATTAGAGAACAAGTGCTACATGGTTTATGAAGGCATTACACACTTTTGAAATATCTATGTTTTTCTACCTCAACAAAATCTTCATGGGGTTTGCGACATCCCAAGGTTGACACACTCTGTTGTGCTCTCTGTTTCTAGCATCTGACACAAATTGTGTAAAAATGGTATAGTAGTTGTGGTATCAAACATACGCTGATTAGTGGTTAGCAGGTTTGCTGAAATGAGCTTGAAACTGATTTGAGTTCCCATTGCCTTCATGGTGTTTTTATTTTAAGATGATGATGATACAATGGGCACAACCACACACACATGCCCTTTATTACAGCCCCGTGGAGAGGTTAGTGACTCTTCACACATGCATGCAGTGGAGCACAGTAGTATCCAACAGAGCGATCATTCACCTCTCACTCACATACACACACACTCCTTGTGTGTCCTGATTCTTGATTCTTTCTCGACTACATCTGCCAAATTAGAGCTACATCATGTACACACCTGCCGACACACATTACTGACGAAGAAGAATATGATGTCTATGATTCATATGGTCGTCACACATTATTCTGGCTTATCGGATGTACAGTGCTGGAGTAAAGCCTGAGAAGTGCTGGATGTCCCTCCTCTTCTGCTATCTCCACTATCTTTTTTGCAAGGAGACCATCACTACATCCGGAGCTTACCACCGCTGTGACGTTGTGTAGTGATTGTTTAAGGAAATACAAACAAGGCCAGAGAGGTTTTCCCCTATCCTAGAATAGATGAACTCCAGTGCTGATACAGTGCTGTGGAGATAGCCTGGCCAAGAAAGCACACCTATGTCCTACAATTCTATCAGACCTCTACCGCTGTACCATTGAGAGCATACTCACAAACTGCATCTCTGTATGGTACCGCAACGGCAATGCTGCCGATCGCAAGGCACTACAAAGAGTAGTGAAATCTGCCCAAAGGACTATTGGCGCCCAACTCCCCTCCGTCCACAACACATATCATAAACGCTGTACAAACAAAGCCAAAACCATTGTCAAGGATGCCACCCACCCAAACCATAGTCTTTTCACCCTACTTCCATCCGGCAGGGAATACAGGCGCCTGCACTCCCGCACCAGCAGGCTCAGGTACAGCTTCTTTCCAGAGTCTGTAACTCTGCTGAACAAAACTTCACCTCCTGTCTAGCACTGTTCACTTTTTACTTCTGCATTGTTTATCTGTTTACATTTACTCCTGCACTGTTTCATCAATGCCCTTGCACTGCTAACATATGTATATGAGATATGTATATCACATGTATATAGTACATTATTTATATAGAATGTCTATTTATACTCTGTACATAACCTTCTATACTCCTTATCTGTCACTGTAGACATGTAATCTGGAAAACCTGTATTTATCTCACTATACACTGTTGTACATAATTAATCTCTATCGTCTACATAACTGCACAGAATACTGTACTCAACCTACACAAAAGATACAGTATTGTACAGCCAAGTATCGATCTTTATTATATAAATTGCACATGAGAACGTAACTTTTTGGCTAACTTTTTGAAATGAAATTAGTTAAACCTATTTTGACAAAGTTTTCCTTTGGGGACATCATTTGAAGTTGGAAAAAAGTAATTGCAATATATCGCAGAATATCGCAATATGTTTAAAATCACAATATTGCATTGTGATAATATCGTATCGTGGGGCCTCTGGTGATTCCCACCCCTAAAAAGCATTTGGTAAAAGTACACATGAGTGAGGTTGAGAGAAAGACTAATACTACAAAGTAAAGGAAGATTAGAGGCAACGAGTAGAGAGAGGATATCCTCATCTTTGCTTAGCAAAAACCGGTAAGAGA
Source organism: Sander lucioperca (assembly GCF_008315115.2). NCBI lineage: Eukaryota > Metazoa > Chordata > Actinopteri > Perciformes > Percidae > Sander > Sander lucioperca. The sequence goes on from NC_050176.1 coordinate 38,179,111, forward strand.
GAGTGAAATATTACAGAATGAGAAAAATAAAGAGCCAGAGGAGTAGTACCATTCTACCTTTGCTCAGCAAACACAGAACTGTAGCTCAGGGGTTTCAGGAAGAGAGGGATGGAGAGGCAGTGAAAGAGAGATAAATGGAGGAGAGCAAGATAAAACAATAAAGCACAGGTGAACAGGAAGAGGGAGATGTTTAAGGACAGAATGAGAAATCAGTGTGTGAGGGGAGACAGAGTGACAGTGCCGAGGGCTTGTTGAACAGCCTCCTTTTATGCAGAGGCACGGCTGACTGACAGACAGCTCTGATATGGAGCATTAACACACACACACACACACACACACACACACACACACACACACACACACACACACACACACACACACACACACACACACACACAACTAGTGATAGGGTGTATTACATATTACAAGCTGTTAAGTCTGCAGTCAGAGTAGATGTTTATTCATCACAAGCACAGGAGGAGAATGTCAGAGCATACCTTCTGCTTAGCACGCACGCACACACACACACACACACACACACACACACACACACACACACACACACACACACACACACACACACAGTGGTTGTGTGAATATGGTTGATGTACATGTATATGGGGTTATAGCGGGAGGCAGAAAGGGCACATTAGTAGTAAGCAATTACATTTCTTCTTTAAAGAATAAGTCGGGTTTATCTATTAGATCGTGATAACATTGAACTCACCAAGTCAATTTCTGAGATCTGGGAATGTGGCAACATTGAAAAAAAAAAAGAAAGTATGATGGGTTAAGAAACATGGGCAGTCAGATGATCAGACAGGTTGTAAACAAACTAGGGTTAGCCAAACTCATGTTGAAGAGAAAAAGAAGGCAAACGCTAAAAGCATTATCCAATGGGATTATTACCAACACTTACAACGCTCACTTTCAGTTTTATCTCCAAATAAAGCGCTTCAGATTATGTAGCTCAACTGCTGGATTGCTCAAATCCTGCTAGAACTCTGGCTCAGTGGAGTGAGGGAGCAAAGATGGTCAGAGGCGTGCCCTCGTAGCTACGTACTCAGTGAAACGGAGGGTCAGGGCACACAGGGGAGACTGACTGACCACCACTCAGTATGGATAGAGATATAGAGCTGGTAGTCAGAGCTAACCAGCCATGAGCAGCTACTGTCAGACTATATGTGGCTCTGTGGGAAAGACAGGGAGTCAAAAAGAGCTTTGACAGTCACAAAAAGCACATTTACGTCCATTTGAGAGAACCTGTGGCACACCGTTAATAACTGCCAGGAGTTCAGACATGATCAACTGTATCAAAGGCTATGACAAAGGGATCGAGAATGGAAAGATGAACAATATATGTACTGCAATGTGCTCCGTGATAACTGGTGCAGATAAAATAAATAAGTTGTCCACAGCTCTCGACTTTTTGACATCTACAGTGTAGGCTCACGTTGCCAGACCTTCCTCCACAGCACTTTAAAGGAGGGTCCGGCGAGTCCGCACAGCATTCCGGGACGGGAGAAAAACCTGCTCTAGTTTATTGGCATTTATTTAAACCAATCACAATTGTCTTGGGCGGTGCAAAATAGCCTCGGGAAGGAACTTGTTTTGGTGGAACATGTGTACATTCAAAAGTAGTTTTAGTCCAGCTAGCTGTCTGGATTTACCCTGCAGAGATCTGAGGAGCAGTTAACCATAGTCTTCATAAATCCACCGGAGGTTAGAATGCCAACACAGAATTTCCAGCTGAACAGCACCTGAACAATCCTGGAAGTGGAACATCGTAGATACAGACTCTACAGTATGAACCTTACTACTAAACACATCAGCAGGGAAATGCATTAATAGACAATGAACCCTGGGCTGGCTGCATGAACGAGTTTCTATGCATTATGATATAACAATTGTCCAACAGCAGCAATTGTTTTTTAAAGATAATTTTTTGGGCATTTTTGGCCTTTATTCAACAGTACAGCTGAAGACAGGAAAGGGGAGAGAGAGAGTGGAGAAATGACATGTAGCAAAGGGCCGCGGGTCAGACTTGAACCCGGGCTGCTGCGGTAAGGACTGAGCCTTAGTAAGTTGGGCGTGCGCTTAACCAGCTGAGCTACCAGGGCTCCCCCAACAGCAACAATTCTAACTTGATGCTTCCACCACACATGCGTTTTTTTTAATACTGGAAGGTAAAGATGTGGTGGCATTATTTTCATTCAATTTGACTATATTCCAGAACACTGACTTGGCCACTCTGAGTACAGTTGGGAAGTTACAAGTCAGCTGTAACTCAGTTTTAATAGTACTTTTCCTGCCAGGTCAGCAGTAAACCAGAACCTCGGTCTGTCTTGTAATGTAATGTAATGTCTTGGTGTAATTAAGTTAAAGAAAACACCATACATTGTAAAAAAAAAAAAAGTTCAGCTTGCAAATATATATGACTCCTATTTTCACAGAATTAGTATCATCTGGGGACCTCGTATGACCTCCGCCCAGAGTTTCGTGTGGCATTTTTTTTTTATTTAACATTTATTTTACCAGGGAAAAATCACATTGAGATTAAAATCTCTTTTACAAGTGAGCCCTGGCCAAGAAGGCAGCACATAAAAATACATTTAACATACAATAAATAACAGACAGGGATGGACAGCAATAATAAATAAGAAAATAAAAACAGAAAATCACATTTTAAAAACAAGCGCAAACATGTTGATATATTTGATGTAGGCGGGACTTGAATTCAGTATGTGAAAATAAAACCTGCAATTTTAGCTGATTTTGTAACTCATTCCATGAAGTTGGAGCACTGTAACAAAAAGCACTTTTTCCAAATTTTGTTTTAGTTTGTGGAACATCATACAGTATGTATCTACTTGATCTTAGATTATGTTCAGATCTACTAGATGTTAAGAGTGTAGTTAAATATGAAGGAGTGTGTCCCGTTATTGATTTGTACACAAAGGTCAACCAATGTTTGTTTCTCGAATTTACTGACATATCTGTAGGCTACCGTGAGAGTTGGCTACACGGAGGCGCGCGGAGGAGGCCGCCACACCACACTTGGTTTGGGGCTCTGTATCTTTTTGGGCCAGGCCCAGTAAAGGTTACCAGAGGCGCATACCCTATCCCCGCTGCGACGAAGGTCTCCAGTCGGACAGTGGTCCAGAGTAGGTTGGCCATGAATGGTGGCGTCCGCAGCCCCCCGGAAAACCATCCGTCTTTGAACCCGCCAAATCACAGACATGTCGATTCGCACAGGACTAATATTATCACAGGACCTCTACGTTCAGCAAAATATGGAAGGTCATTTGCGGTGGAATTTTTACTTGACAAAATACAGACATGGCCAATTCGCACAGGATTACGATCACAGACAACCTCCGTAATTATTACAAATAACTAGAGGTCACCAGGTAATACTTAAACAGTGTGAGTAGGGCTACACTAGGTAATGTTATAAATATGGTTAAAAAGATATTTAAAAAAAGGTTAAAAAAAGTAGTGTAATAAATAAATTTAAAAGACACAGATGTATAGTTGTAAATATTTTGTTTTATTTTAAAGAGTTCAAGGTTTTAAGATGAAGTGGTATTCAAGAAATAAGAGTAATACTGGTCGTTCATTGGTTAAGGTGGGTTGGATCACAGGTATGTGCAGGGTGCGATTTTTGAAAAAAGCAGATGGGGGGAGGGGAATGTGTTTTGATAATGCACAACAAAACAAGACATGCAAGGATTAAATCACCCTTTCCAATACCATGGATATAGCGCCACTCGACCAGGTATGCCAAACACTTCAATATCCAATGGAAAATAATCTCAAAATGAAATAGCACAACGTGGTGTCAACATAAAATACAGCGCTTTCAAGCCGGAGAGCGGAGTTCACTATGCGGCAAAACCCAAACGCTCGTTCATTCCTCGAGAGTGTTTTAATCCGAATCCGATCTTTTTCCTAAACTTAAGTAGTCATTTTGGTGCCTAAACTTAACTGTCAGCGCCGCATGACGCTCACTGTTTCTGGCTAAACTCCACTATCACGGCCCCTGAAAGGACTGTCATCTGGCGGTGCCTGTAGCCAGCTCACAGTCACCTATTGGCGGCTAAACAACTGCTGTTGGTAGCCGGCTTCCCGGAGCTCTGTAGCGGCTAAATACAACCAGCAACTGCTGCTGGGATTTTATCCTTCTATCGCACTATAGACTGTTCACGTTACAGGTAGGTATAATATGGTATATTGGTGAAGTAGATGATCAATTTGAGGGGGTACATTTTTGATAAAAATATTTCAGCAGAGGCAGGGATATATAGACTAGAAAGGGGGAAATCCCACGCATTCCCCCCAGCAAAATCACACCCTGGGTATGTGGAGAAGGTAAAAAAGGTAAGAAAGCAAAGATTCTGTAAAGTTTGTACAAATAAGTATGTAGTTGTTGTCTTAGATTATCTATTTGACAGTTTCCACCCCAATACTCAGTATACAATTTTCTGCAAGTAGCTGGAGATATTGCTACTCAAAGTTTGTCAAACGGTTGTTCACGTATGTTGCTAGCACACTAGCCAACGAAGTGTATTTTGTTAGCATTCATTAGTAAAGGGAATTGACTCTTTGCCAATGTAGCTAATCCAGCTAAAGCTAATGGCTTCAGTTCAGTGGGGTTATTATAGAGACCACACCATTTTCGGACACCTGCTTGCCATCCCCTTCTTAATTGGAGACGAAGAGACTGGTAAAAGCTGCAGATTGGACTCTTAACCAAAGAATTCTTAACCACGGTACCACACTTTACTTTAGTGCTCTCTTTAGTGATGTGGAAAAATAGTTGTGGACTTCCCCACTCCTAAGCATCGCGTCTAGCATTCAACGGTATAGAAGTGTGTTGGAAAGTCGAAGGTAAAAGCTTATGTACATAAAAGTTTTGAGGGAAAACTATGAGGTGCATTAGGGCAAGAAACAAGCTCTCAATTATCTGACATTTGCCGCTGGCAGGAGAGAGCTAAAGATGACATTTTTAAAAACACACACACACACACACACACACACACACACACACACACACACACACTTTAAATCTTACATTTTATGTCAATTTTTAATGAATTCAGTGACTATGGTGCCATGTTTTATTCTCAACTGCAGAAACAAAATGTTATGAATTCACTACGGCTCTGATTTGCTCCTCTGACGGGCTTCTGGTAGCAGCTAGAGCTGTCAATCTTACTCTATAATACCAATCCAATAATTTGTTTTATTGTTTTGAATATTAAAATTATAGTCAAATATTTAATGCTCAAATTCAGCCTATTCTTAATATTTCCTACACTAATCAGGCTTATGCATTGCTAACGCCACAATCGGCATGTGGTTGTTATATGTTCTGCCCACTAGAAGAGACTTATGGCTTCTTCGCTTTGTTTACATTCATTTTCCACCACGAGCATGCAGCGACAAACACAAATCAACAGATAACTCTGTAATGAGTTATCTAACAAGTGTAGTGAAACAGCTCTGTTGGCTAACGGTGCTCGGTTAGCACAGTGACAGCATGTTAGAAAGCACAGAGCTCTGCACTGTCATAAACGCTAGCTGTTAGCCACTATGCTAACAGCATTGATAACTTTGGCAAACGGTGCTGTCACTACTTTTTAGTGGCTTATTAGCAACCTGTTTCTTGCAGATTGTTACGGTAATATTATTATAAGCTATTAGTTTCCTTGGATTGGGGTGGCACCTAAATCGTGGTTGCAGCTGCTGCTGTTGTCGCCCTGCTCGACGCCCTGCTTGGCCCTGCACTGCTATTACTATTATTACATATAATATAATAATTCTATTATCTTTATTGGTACTATAATTGCTACTGTTCATCATACCAACTGCTATAATTATTATGAATCATATTTCTCCATATCTGTGTATCGGTGTCTCTGTGTCCCAAACGGCAGCGGCAGATGGCGTCCCACAAAGAGTCAGGGTCTGTCCAAAGTTTCTGCCTATTGAAAGGAAGTTTTTCCTCGCCACTGTCGCACTAAATGCTTGCTCTTGGGGGAGGATTGTTGGGTCTTTGTAAATTACAGAGTGTGGTCTAGACCTAATCTATCTGGAAAGTGTCCTGAGATAACTCCTGCTGTGATTTGACACTATAAATAAAATTGAATTAATATATGAAGTCAAAGCTAACTTTCAGCTAACGTTAGCATTTGCTGTCTCCATGAAGCTCCCAGCTGAGCTGCTATAACTCGCTACGCAATTCAGAAACAACAAGCTTATTAATGATAAGATAAGCATTCTATTATTATTATTATTTCTGCAGCCTGTCACTCCCTCTCTCCTACTCGGTCTCTACCATAGCTCCGTGCCCTAAGATCTCACAATGCCTTGTGTTGCTCACTTCTAAATTATTGTTCATCAGACGTGACAAAAGCATTTCATTTTCATATGCGGGTAGGCCAGGGCGAGATTCGCTTATTTATAAAAAATAAACATTTGAATAGTAATTTCAGCTTTCAATTTGTATTGTTTTTTTTAACTATTCCAAGTCACATTGCAGATAAAGTGGTAAGAAAAAATTAATAGAATGGGAGAAATATAGAAATATAAAATGGGGGAAAACACCTATCCCGATCAGCAGCCCCTTCCACTTCGTATCATGATGCATTTTTTGAAGAATTTCAGATTTGCAGTAATGTGTGACATTTTTTTTTTGTATTTTGGCAACTGGAACCCATTGCTGCTTTTCAAGCAAACTGGGTCACCATTTACTCCAAAAAGGTAGTCGTGGTGGTATTTGCTTGTAATGGTTGGTCTATTGTATTGTATTGAATTTTATTCTAGTCTATCCTGTGGTTGACAGGTGTCTTGTTTGGTGACCTGACAATGGTTCTCACTAATGGAGTCTCTCTCTGAGTGTCACCACACACACACACACACACACACACACACACACACACACACACACACACACACACACACACACACACACACACACACAGAGTGCTGCAGAGACGACAAGACTTTTGATTGCACTTCAGTGCTCTGCTGGTATTGCCAAATTGCCACCTTTACCCCCCTCCCCACTTGTCTTTACCTCCCTCTATCTCCTCCTCAGTGTTCGTGTCATCCAAAACAAAACATGGGCAAAGGACAGAAAAGGACACAGCCGAAAAAAAAAACACAAGGGTCAAAACACAACAGCATTTCAGGACCTGACAATTTCATGGTGCTAAAGCCCACTGAAAACCTTACAGCATGCCAAGACAACTGAGAGTAAATCTGCAGTTCAATCATGCAAATGTGTTTAAGTTAATTTGGTCCCCTTTTAGACACTCAAAGACGAATCAAATGGCAAAGTAACCAGCACGTTTTAATATGCAGAGTTGCATTACATTGTTATTGAACACTAAGCAACTACATTTTGTATTAAGTTCTGTTGACCATTTCACTCTAATGTACTCAGATTCATCCTCTCTCCCTCTCCTCTCCCTAGTAAAACAACAAAAGCTGACAATTTTGTCTGGACAGACGAGGAGGTGGAGTTATTTAATCTTTTACTACAGATTTTACTGTTTCGCACAGGATTAAGATCACAGACAACCTCCGTAATTATTAGAAATGACTAGATGTCACCAGGTAATACAAATATCGTTGAATTCCAGCACTGTGAGCATGTTGCAAAGATTCGGTCGAAGATTTGTTGGGAAGTTTATCCAAGTTTTCACCAAGAGGTAATACTTTTATCTGTGTCCTAACATTTTTTTTTTATAAAAAGGTATACATTTATAGCTCTTTATCCGAAATGGGACATAAGATATGTTAAAATTCAGGGTTGGTTAGGATTTCGTCGACTACTGTGGAAGCATGAGGCCAATCCGCACTTTATTCAGTGGCCATAAGGTCTGTTCTCCTGCTAATGTGTCAAGCTTTGGAATATCTGGCGAGACAGAGTGATGAGCCCTCCAGTGGCTTCATGTTGTTTGATTGGACCAGTAATCTACCATGAGGAACACAAGATTTGATAGCAGTTCTTGAATAAATCCAGAGGTTCTACTCATTTTTGTGCAAAGCAACATTCACAACCATGTTGGCCAATCAGTGTAAACAATTGTTTCATTTGCTCAGTTTGTTGTTTTGCTTATGACAAACCAAAACAGTGTTTTGCAGCAAATCCATTCAGAAATGCTTGCAATAGCTTCTGAACATACATAGAGAATTATTACATAAATATCATAGAGCCTCACTGGCGGAGGGAACTGAAGCTTGAATAGAATAAAATCATAAATAGTTGGCAATAACAAGGGTTCACCAGTGTTTACATACTGTAAATACATAGTTCATAAATGTTACATATTTCACAATTATATTTAAATCACTCTGCGGTGGCAGTAATTTGCTCCGGTTTTGTTGTCGCAGCTTCACAAATGTACTTACTGTACATCTCACAAGTCAGTTTTGTCTTTGAAACATCAGCTGAGAATGTGTTGAGCCGAACAGATAGAAGCCAGACCAAATATCAACAGTTTGAATGATGACAATCCACCAGCACAACATATGCTTTGGGGTGGCAGTAGCTCAGTCCGTAGGGAGTTGGGTTGGGAACCAGAGGATCACTAGTTCAAATCCCTGGTACGGACCAAAGTACAGAGTGTGGATTGGTAGCTGGAGATATGCCAATGAGATATGCCAATGTGCTCTTGAGCAAGGCACCGTATCCCCCCCAACTGCTGGGGGCACTGGTCCAGCACTGGCAGCTCACTCACTCTGACATCTCTCCATTTGTGCATGTGTGTGTGTATTTCAGGCCTGTGTGATTTCTAACAAAACAGAGTGTATATTGTAAGTTCCCTACTGGGGATCAATAGAAATTATAAATGATATACTGAATTTAAACAGACTATTTAAATTGTTTTTCAAGAATGAATACAGTGCAATACAGTAAGAAATACCTCTGTCTAACCAGGAGGCATTCATGTTGACATTTGCCAAAGGACTGCTGAAAAGCTGGTCCAATCTCTCACTAAGTAATTTTGGTCTACAGTACGCCCACCCATGGTGCCCGTGAACCAAGCAAATGCCAATTGAGCCTTGTCAGACCATAATGAGTGAAGAGAAATATGCTCTGGGTTATTTGCATTTCTTTAAACCAATCACAATCGTCTTGGGTGGCGTTCAGCGAAGGTGGCTCTGCAAAATAGACTTAGGAAGGAACTTGTTTTGGTGGAAACCCCCCGTAAAAAAACCCCACATATATTATTGAATGAAGTTAACTGGTCACACAAAGTAACGTTATCAAAGGGATTTTGAGAATGTGCAGGATGCCAGGCTTTATCCTGGACATATACTTCCGTTGATCCAGACTACAGCGCATGCCACATTACTACAACATCCAAGGTTCGATGTCAGCCTTGGGACCTATTGCATATCATACTCCTCTCTCTCCCCCGCACTGCCTCTACTTAATCAATACCAACAATGTATCTTTTCAAGTAATGAGACCACCAATTGAAGGCCAACTTTAAAGAGTTGGACAGAATTAAACATTTGTTATTTAAAAATAAATTAAAAACCCAACTAGTCTTCAGCCAGTAGCACTACAGTGCCTTTAAAAAGTATTCACCCCCCGTGGCATTTTTCGTGTTTTTTTGCCTCACAACCTGGAATCAACATGGATTGTTTGAGGATTTGCATCATTTAATTTACAGAACATGCCCACAAATTTGAAGATTTTTTTTTTTTATTTATTTATTTTTTTTTATTGTGAAGCAAAAAACAAATATGACAAAATAACAGAAAAAGTCAATGTGCATAACTATTCACCCCCCTAAAGTCAATACTTTGTAGAGCCACCTTTTGCGGCAATCACAGCTCCAAGTCGCTTTGGATAAGTCTCTAGGAGCTTGCCACATCTTACCACTGGGATTTTTGCCCATTCCTCTTTGCAAAACTGCTCCAGCTCCTTCAAGTTGGATGGTTTGTGCTTGTGAACAGCAATCTTTAAGTCTGACCACAGATTTTCTATTGGATTGAGGTCTGGGCTTTGACTAGGCCATTCCAACACATTTACATGTTTCCCCTTAAACCCCACCTCAGATGTTGCTTTAGCAGTGTGTTTGGGGTCATTGTCCTGCTGGAAGGTGAACCTCCGTCCTAGCCTCAAATCACACACAGAGTGGTACAGGTTTTGCTCAAGAATATCCCTGTATTTGGCACCATCCATCTTTCCCTCAACTCTGACCAGTTTCCCAGTATGATGCTGCCACCACCATGTTTCACTGTGGGGATGGTGTTCTTTGGGTGATGTGATGTGTTGGGTTTGCGCCAGACATAGCGTTTTCTTTGATGGCCGAAAAGTTCAATTTTAGTCTCATCAGACCAGAGCACCTTCCTCCATACATTTTGGGAGTCTCCCACATGCCTTCTCACAAACTCAAAATGTGCCATTTTGTTTTTTGCTGAAAGTAATGGCTTTCTTCTGACCACTCTGCCATGTCTATGGAGCGTACGGCTTATTGTCGTCCCATGTACAGATACTCCAGTCTCTGCTGTGGAACTCTGCAGCTCCTCCAGGGTTACCTTAGGTCTCTGTGCTGCCTTTCTGGTTAATGCCCTCCTTGCCCGGTCCGTGAGTTTTGGTGGGCGGCCGTCTCTTGGCAGGTTTGCTGTTGTGCCATGTTCTTTCCATTTGGTTATGATAGATTTGATGGTGCTTCTGGGGATCATCAAAGATTTGGATATTTTGTTATAACCTAACCCTGACTTGTACTTCTCAACAACATTGTCCCTTACTTGTTTGGAGAGTTCCTTGGTCTTCATGGCAGTGTTTGGTTAGTCATGCCTCTTGCTTAGGTGTTGCAGCCTCTGGGGCCTTTCAAAAAAGGTGTGTATATGTAATGACAGATCATGTGACACTTAGATTGCACACAGGTGGACATCATTTCACTAATTATGTGACTTCTGAAGGTAATTAATTGCACTAGAGCTTTTTATGGGCTTCATAACAAAGCGGGTGAATACATACGCATATGCCAATTTTCAGTTTTTTATTTCTAAAAAAATAGTTTTATGTATATATTTTTCTCATTTCACTTCACTAAGTTAGACTATTGTGTTCTGATCCATCACATAAAATTCAGATTAAAAAAACATTGAACTAAAGGCTGTAATGTAACAAAATAGGTAAAAAGCCAAGGGGGGGTGAATACTTTTGCAAGGCACTGTATATCACATTAGCTTTACAATAATGGAACCCCTTTGGTGTTTTGTCGAGCTGTTTAAATCTACTACATTTTGGGTGATACAGATTTACTCTGAGTCCTCAAATGGAAACGTGAAGTCAGCAAAACCCCTTTATTACATCAGCAGTGAAAAGTATGGAATACAGAACATATAAATGATGGAGATAGAGGCAGAAAGACAGAGATGGCAAACGGAATAGGGTATTAGAGGGGAGGAGGAAGCACAGAAACCGTGAGTGAGAGGTATGGATTATAGATTTCCAAAAGAGGAAAAAAAAAAAAAATATATATATTACTGAAGCCCAGCTGTGCTGCAGCTACAACTTGCTGAGTTAACGCATACAGAATCTAAAATTCATCTATCATCATCATCTAACTAGTCAGTGGATTCCAGTCCAGTACCGTGTATCATCTACAACCTCTGCTCTTTCCATCTCTCTGGATTTGTCTAAACTTTGTCTAATTTGTCGTATTATATGGATTTGGATTATGTGTCTTCGATTCTGTTCTTCATCCTGCCATCAGAGAGAAATGCTGCCAACATGTGCCTCACTATGAATGTGTACGTGTACCTGTGTGTGTGTGTGTGTGTGTGTGTTTAAACTAAGCTCCATTTAGATCATCATGTGCTGAGTCAGCCCTGAGCCAGCAGAACACACACACACACACACACACACACACAAAAACTGAATTTTAGAAAAAAGAGTTTGGAAAATGCGATTTTACAGGACTGGAAATAGATTTTACACAATCCACAACATACATCTTATGTCATTTAATCATTTTTAAAATCTAAAATAATATTGACATTACCTAAAGCAAGTTTACCATTTTATGGTGACACACACACACACACACACACACACTCACACAAAACAAAAAAGTTGAAGTTGAACAATTGTATAAAACTTGCTGGTATGAGACAGGATGTGAATATCGGCCTCCTGTGTCAAAAGCAAAACAGGAATTTACTTTTAAAATACCACTGATTACTGTTTATCAGGGTTCCACTAGTCTGGCATAGCTAGACGTTTGACCTTTTGGCAAAACGCCGGGTTTTAGTGGCTGGCGGAATTTTTCAAGTTTATTTATGCCTCGGGTCTAGAGTGTTACGTACTGCTCACAATACATACACACTCCCACTTCTGGCGTTTTGCTACACACCAAGGTAGGTGAACAAGTATAAACCAGAAAGTCCTACACACACACACGCAGGGGAATGGCACTCCTAGCTGCGGGGACATCATTTCCCAGCGTTCTGTGCAGCAGACATCACATCGGAGCGCCCCGAATGCCGTGGTCGCACCTGTAGCCTAGATGAAGCTGTAGACAGCACTGACGTTGTGGTTTGTGAAAGGCTGACAGGGCGGATTTTTTAGAACTTGGAGGCAGCTAATCATCTCGCTAAGGGAGGACTGGATGTTTATCAAAGCAGAGAGGACCGGGTCTTCATCCTGATGGTCGGCATATTGTTGGAGTCTTGCTCTCTAAGCAGGGAGGACTAAGAGGCAGCTGCATTAACGTTAGCGTTGTCCTTCTTTGATGAACTTTTCTTGAAAGGAGTGACAGGAGAAACTGCAACCTGATCCTGATGGCTTTTAACAAATTGAAAGAGCTCATCATGACTGGCCCCCAGGGGAGAAGAGATATTGCGGCTATAGAACTTCGAGGATCTTTAGATGCTGGTCAGTTGGTTTTTTTTTAAACGATGGAGGATTTTTACCTGCGAGGCAATAGCTACAGCTCATAACGCAGCCCGCTTCGGGCCTTTCTTCTAACCCTTCTTCATCATTTAAGTTTCGAGGATGCAATCATCTTATAGCTGAATCCATCATCCTGCTCAATAAGAGAAACAAGCGCAGAGATGGTAAGTGTGAACAGCCAGTAGCCTATAGCTTCTATTACCTTGTCTGCAAAGCGTTGCCAGCAGCAGCAGTGAGTGAACCAGCGGTCAGTGTATCCACGACGTTCCACTTCCGGAATTGCTCCGGTGCCGCGTGAAATTCCACCGGATGCATGTCTTTTCGGCCGATATCCGTTTCCTTCCGCTTTCTTTGTGTTGGAATTTTAAACTCTGGTGGATTTCTGAGGACTATGGTTAACTGCTCCTCAGATCTCTGCAGGGTAAATCCAGACAGCTAGCTAGACTATCTGTCCAATCTCAGTTTTCTCTCACACGACTAAAACAACATTTAAACGTACACGTTCCAAAACAAGTTCCTTCCCGAGGCTATTTTGCAGAGGCAGTGTGGCTCCATGCAGAGTTTAGCACCGCCCAAGACGATTGTGATTGGTTTAAAGAAATGCCAATAAACCAGAGCACGTTTTTCTCCAATCCAGGAATGCTGTGTGGACTAGCCAGACCCTCCTCCGCAGCGCTGTGGAGGAAGGTCTGGCAATACGAGACTAGTGTAGCAATGATCAGTGAGGAGGGAGTCATATTTAAAAGGACCACCTTGATGTGAGAATGGCTGTGATTGGTGTGTGTCTGATAGGAATGATAATTCAATCAGCGGGCGTTTGACTTCCGTGTCCTGCATGAACTAATGCTAAGCTTAATCTTTACAGAAAAAGACTTAATATTAAGGTCTGAACGAACCCATTTAGGCTACCCATGAGCATTAATACATAGAGGCAGGAAGAAGTACTTTAAACTAGCCTTTATTAATTAGCCTATTATTGCAGAGATGGGGTTTGGGGCTGGGTCCGTGGGACTGTTTCTGGGGGTTCACTTTTTATTTTACCTACCTTTTGTCTTCTCCTTACCCTTGTTCTTCCCTCAGACTCATCCCCCAGAAACAGTCCCACTGACTCAGCCCCAAACCCCATCTCTGCAATAATAATACTGGTTTAATACACTTAATAATCAATACTGGTTTAAAGCACTTGTTCCTGCCTCTATGTATTAATGCTCATGGGTAGCCTAAATGGGTTCCATTCAGACCTTTACATTAAGTCTTTTACTGTTATATGTCAACAAGACATTTTCACCTGGCTATACCCAATGTTTAGATCTGTTGTGCTATTTATGCAAATTAGCACATACGTAATTATATTATGATCAGTTTATCCGTTTATTATGAATGCTATAAAGTAGCTAATGTTATGGAACGTTGTACTTCTTACATGGAAAACTACTCGTACATATTAGCTTTCATTTAATGTTGCTAGTGAAGTTAAAAAGGTGCAGTTACCTCCCGTGGGATTTCAGTTGTAGCAGGAAAAGGTAAACAGCAGTGTGAAGATCGGAGCGTGGTGTGAGAAGAGTGAAGGTGTTCACAAGGAAAGAACCTTGGAGTAACCTATGGAGCTAGAGCTAGCCTTCAGTAACGCTATTTCTGTACTAGAAAAAGGCATCATTTGGCCCGTTTCCATATAGTCACTGATATGATCATAACCACTACAGTGCTCAATTACCTATTTTTGAGGGGGAAATAAACTTTTTTCCCCGCAAAAATTTCGCAGCGAAAGCATGAACTGTCCTCTGGAGGACATCCACCAGACCAACGGGCGCCCGTGGATTGTTGTCGGCCGTGGCAGGTGAGGAAGGCGGGGAGGAATTAGAAGGATGCCGGTCGGCCCTGCTAGCCTGGCTAAGGCAACTAACACACAGTTCGCCACTGCAGAGACTACTATTCACCAACGCCAGATGGATCGCACACAAAATGGATATATATGCTACAAATACACAGGGAACTGCTGCTTGATGATTATTACCGAAGCCTGGCTGAACACACTCACTCATCCCAGACGGCAGCTAGCAGCTAACAGGGTAGGTGAATTTAAACAATGTCTGAGTTGAAAATGCATCTTGTCATGTAAGGGTCCTGTTCATGTTGCACAGACATTTTAATTGCATTTTGTGTGTTAAGAGGCACAAAGGCACTCTTTATGATATGCCCCCAAAACTGCCGTTCTAGCTAAGTGGGAGCTCTCGGCATTAGCTGCAGCAGTTCCAGTTAGCTAGCACCGATTCGGCTCGTTTTTTTTGCAATTAGTACTCACATACTTATAGCGATCGAGATTAACGTAAAAATTGCCCGGAGTTCTCCTTTGAGCTTTACATTGATGTAACAAATTAACGGTGATAACAAATGTACGGCAAACACTAAAGATACTTACATTACATTTCTTAAAATTACTGGACTATTGGTTGAATTCCAATGTAGAATGAGGTCTGTTAAGACCGCTGCGAAGTATAACACACCGTTGCCATGAAAAACAGAGCGTTGCTATGGACGCAGTTCTGTTCACTCAAGCAATATAATCGCTACACACAGCCTACGACGTAGCTACGGCGGCAGTTTGACGCAAGGCGTTTGTGCAAAACTGTGGAAAAACTGCAGAAAAAGTGTGGGTGTTAAAACACCCACATCCCCCACGGGTGCGATGCCCCTGGGCCTTTACTTAGCTAATCACAGTGTGTGTCGACATATCTTTAGACAAACACACTCCTAATAACTCTCTCTCTCTGTCTTATTCTCTCTCTGTTTAAGTCTTGCCCTGTCTCTCCAATAGTGGATTTCTACACCACACTGTTCAAACAAGCACTGAAAGAAGCCGAGCACTACAGGGAAGATTTGATATTAAAACCAGTTTTAAAGGAACACTCATGCAAGCGTGCACACACATAAATATATCTATATATAAGAAGACACTTGAATTCAACACTAACAGTATTTGTTTGTAATAAAACGACGACAATATATGTCTCAAAAGTAGTAGTGAAGTAAGACAGTCCTAATTTCACTGTCCACTGCCACTGATCATGTGTTAAGAGCTCGGGAGACATTTAAATGCATGCAATATTGACTATCTTTACAGATAGCTCTTTTCTCTTTCTTTTCAATTGATAGGTCTTTAAATGAATGCACAGGCCAGTCCAGTTTGCCTTTCTCATCTTGCTGTTGGGGGGTATGAGCAAGATGACATTGAGGGTGCATGGCCCAGGGCAACTACCCTTGTAGTATTTGGATGTGCCTGAAGTTGAATTGTAATGATGAATTAATGCATTTTTGCATTGTTTTTTAAACCTGTAGCTCTGCACTGGGCACTACACGGGTCGGGCTTCCCTGAGAGATCAGCGGGTCTAAAAGGCCGCAGGATCCCAGTCAGCCAGCAATGGAAACATGAACAGGAAGAGAAGGAGTCCTACACCCCCCTGAAGGGGTTCAATTCACAATAATGGCCGCTCTACTTTACCTCTTACATCGGGTTACTTCCACGTTTTTTAAGCCAAGGACCCCTTAACTGAAAGAGATGGAGCAGGGACCCCCTACTACATATATTGTATAAAATGAAGTTGCATATTAAACTGGGCCTACAATAACGTATAGGGCGACCTAAAGCCTTTATACATACCTTTGGCATAAAATGGCTGTGATTGGTGTGTGTCTGATAGGAATGATAATTCAATCAGCGGGCGTTTGACTTCCGTGTCCTGCATCAACTAACACTAAGCTTAATCTTTAAATACTTTAAAATGTCTCTGGAGTGGGACTTCAATGTTTCCTGTCATAAAATGAAAACAAAGAATTCAATGTTGTTTATATATATTATTAATATATATATTATTATCTGTATGTTATTTGTATGTTGCAATGTATACAATATACCTGCTACAACAAGGCCATCACATTACTTAAAATAAATTATCACTGGCCAATTGTCCAAAATGTCAGCTATTCAAGTCGATATTCACCACTAAATATTTGGTCCGTCTCTGGATAATGGCTGTCTCACACTGTGGCCTTTACTTAGCTCATCACAGTGTGTGTCGACATATCTTTAGACAAACACACTCCTAATAACTCTCTCTCTCTGTCTTATTCTCTCTCTGTTTAAGTCTTGCCCTGTCTCTCCATAGTGGATTTCTACACCACACTGTTCAAACAAGCACTGAAAGAAGCCGAGCACTACAGGGAAGACTTGATATTAAAACCAATTTTAAAGGAACACTCGTGCAAGCATGCACACACATAAATATGACCTAAAGCCTTTATACATACCTTTTTAGTACATAGAATACTACGCTAATGAAATTAATTGTTGGCATGATTTTATATATCATGTTTTAATGTTAAAAATATACACGGCATAGTGAATCCTTAGGATTAACTGTAATCTGTGGATGGCTACCTTAGAGACCACCTTACCTATAGGCCTGTTAGCCTATTAGTAATGTTTTTTTTTTTGTTTTTTTTTTACATATAGGCCGATTTATATTTGCTAATAATATGTTAAGACATTTAAATTTTTGACAAAACTCAAAATATTATACATATTATTATACATTATACCATAAATTGGTGGCCCCCCTGCAGTAACTCTGAGGACCCCCCTAGGGATCCATGATGCGTTATTATGGATCCCAGGTAACTTCTACGCAAGTCCCGTCCCACGAAGCATCTCAATTGGTTGGGGTTAGGCATTGACTTTGAGTGGTTAAGATTAGGATAGCCGATTGGTCAGGGGATAGGACCTGAAAAAATCGGGTTACGTTACCTAGCGTAAGCATGGACACCTGGCCAATAGTAGCGTGTGAATGCTATTGAAGGGCGGGCCTTGCCCTGAAGTTGCGTGGGTTTCACAATAACGCATCCACGACCCCCTGTTGAAGAACTCGACCTTAAATATTTGATCAGATATTGCTCAAGTTTCTGTTGTGAAGAAATAAAGGATTCACTTTAGACGGTCTCTGACTAACGTTAATAGAATAAAAAAAAAACTCCATATTGTTAAATTACGTTATATTATGTTGTCTCTCTGACCTCATTTCAGCTAACGCTAATTATTTATTTGACAGACAAACGCACGTTTAACATAGAGGGTAGTTCAACGGACGGAAATAACAGCAACATTGATCCAGCATAAAACACAGAGATAACAGTATAATGTGTATGTAACATAATTAATTTGACTTGACAAGGGAAAACCGCAGCACCTTTTCTCTGTTTTCTCTGGCCATGTACTGTAGCACCAATTTAAAAAATGTTTGCGCCATTCTACTGTATAGTCAGCCCAGTTTTATGACAAGACCCGCTTTCCAGCAGTAAAATACTTCTTTAGGTTGACATAAAAGTCCTCATATTGATATATCCTTTCTCTGGTCTTTATTTGCATATTTGGTATTGCGGTAATCTAAAATTAAGTTACATTACTTAAGTATTATGATACATGGATAAGGTTATTGACTACATTTATCAACTGGTAATTAGTACTACATTGGGAATAGCAAAAGTAACTATGGAAGGCATACGTATAACTACTGCACCAATACACATTCTTGTGCTTTGGATTTTGGATGTTGTCTTGATTCAATGGGGCTTTTGAAAGTGAATAAGACAGCAAACTGATGGACAGTCAACAAAGAAAGAGAGAAAGAATGGGAGGAGGACAAAGAGAACGACAGCATGACAAATTGCTTTCCTCGTGGCTGCCCACTCAGGTTATATATGTTGGCTCCTCTCCTCTCACTTTTACTTATTCTCCTCTCATTGTCGCCTGTGACTCTTAACTATACTATCAAAGTGGTTTACTAGTCTGTTACAAATGTAGTGTGTCTTTTGATAAATTAAAGGTGTTTTTTTAAATTGGTCAGATCACTACAATATACTTTGAGCCACAGCCAGCTACAGTATTCTTGTGTAAAGAAAACAAAATTTATAATCTCAGAATACAATATGACACAAAAAGCAATGAAGGATGTCATAAAGCAAGTCTCTGCAGGCTTGACAATTTTCATCAGAAACCCACTAAAATACAACAAAGTGGGAAGAAAAAACAGTGCCAAACAACTCCATTCATCACAATGGAATGCTATTTGCATTGACTGTGCTTGCGGCTGCAAACCGTGATCCAAGTACAAAGAGCAAATTGTAAGGTTGGTGGACAAAATTAAAATAATTCAGTTCATGCATGAAGTTCCGTGGACAAAATAAAAGTTGGACTTGAACCACTGACCTTAAAATTAGACAGACATAGCAACCATGTGGTTAGTGGTCACTGCACAGGTCTAGTGTTAGGAGGCATGACAAAAGTAAGAGGTGTTAAAGGGTAACTACCGTTTTTTTCAACCTGGACCCTATTTTGCTATGTTTTTGTGACTGATGGAAACAACAATCTTTGACATTGGTCCAGTAATAGGCAGCGGCGAAACAAGCAACGATGTAAGTTAATAGGGCAATTGTCCTAGCCTGGTCCTACCAGACTGGTACATTTCATTTGTACAGAGAGTCTGGCCACTCTCCATTGACAAGTGTTAACTTCCTTGAAGGCGGGTACTCTGTTGAAGTTTAAAACTATTGGATCTGCCCAGAGCCACTCTGGATCTGCCATAACCAATCGCTAACGTTTGGTCATGACGCCGCCTTAGCATCGCTAGCGTTAGCCTTAGCCAACTCCTTCACCACTAACGGAGCGAGCTGGAAAATCAAACTTTTCCCGAACCCCGTGGGGAGGAGGGCCACAACATCATGGCCACCAACACAACTCAGCAAAATTGTTCTTGCTCGGCTTTAACTTCTGGATATTCGGCAGCGTTGCCACAACGGACCGAATGGCTTCGCTCGCATCTTTCTCCGCCGCCATTACGGAACTACAACTCAAACTAGCGCATGACCTCAACGTCATTGTTCTCAGCCACTCCCTCTGTTCACTGATTGGACCACCAAAGATTTGGCCAGAGAAAACCCAAGAATATACCGCAAACCCAGATGGTGTACTGAAGGAAAATGAAAATTGAGCGAAAGTACGTAGGAGGGCAGAGCCAGGCTACAATTGTCCAGCTTGTATTTACCTTCACAAAAGTGCTTGTTTTGCCACTGACAGGCTCAGATTAATATTCTAAGTGTCTGACATTATGGAAAGGATCCCTTCAGAGATAGACCTTTAAAACCTCTTTGAGACCTTTCTGTTTAACCAGAAACAGCTCTGAAGTCGCTAGCGCTAAACCCACCAGACTCCATTTAAAAACGCAATACTTTTAGCTTGTATAGAGTCAACATATTTTCACATGTAAATCAGTAAACTATGTGTTTATTTCAACCAAAAGTAGATTAGAGTTGTGATGGTTGGAAATGTGGAAAGATGACCCAACATGGCTTTTCACAGTTTTATTTTCTTTCTGTTGACTTTGAATTAAGTGGATTTTACGATGCTAAAATAACTGTTTATTTACATGGAGTCTGGTGGGTTTAGCGAACGCAATTTCGCGGATGTTTTTATGTTTAAAAAAAGGATCTTACTCTTTAACAATAAGGTCGACCTCCTTAGAAATCTTTATTGTACAATGTGCTTTTTAAAGATGTGTGATTTAGATCTTTTTCAGATTTGTCAATGACTTTACATGTAATGGACTGATTTGAAAAGGACAGAGCTGAAATATTTGAGCCCACATATAAACACATATCAAATAGCTTTCATTGTGAGAAAATATCTACAGGATTAGGCAATCTAATTAAATTGCTCTCAATCAATTTCATTTTTATTATATAAGTGTTTACTATTTAATCTACTAATTACAAAGTGAGTGGTCAATATATAGTGGGCATTTGATATTGTGAAGTAATCAGAGTGATTACAGTATAACATATTTAGAATTTGTTGAATTTATTTTTAAATACACTTTCTTGACATATTTAATAAAGGTTTAGGGATTTCAGAAGAGCCATCCCATAAGATCACAGATTTTACATCAAATAGGTGACTTAAGAATTGTTAGTAGATACCAAAGGAACTTATGCTCAGAGATTTGTTGTTTTCTTTGCAAACTCGACCCTATTTTTATTTTTTTTTAATTCTTGTCTTTAATTTTTTAGGTTGAGGAGTTTTAAATAGGTAAAATCTTGGTGATGCAAATTGGCAGCTCTGCTGTTTCTGAGCATACTTTTGTCCGTCCGGCTGTTTTCGAGTTTATGAAGATAAAAAGACCGGAAGAGGAAAGGTGAGAGAAACTTAATGGGGGAATGTTTTCTTTTCCTTTTGTTGCCACATTTCTCCTTGAAAATGCACTTCTCCTTGAACAAAGCCTCATCCGTTTTGAAACCTCATTTGTCATCTCCAACTGAAGGCAAAGCTGTAGCAAAGGTTGGAAGGAGTATTTTTTCAAAATTGACTACCTAAAAATTCCTTCTCCCTAAGCCGACGTTAATAGTGATGTAACACACTCAGCCATAACAAACTACTTCACTGGAGGTTTTAGCATTACAATTCAAATCTCTATCTCTAGAAATGTGGTATGAATCAGTCAGTAAAGCTTAATCAAAACCTGTATATTTTGCATTGAATATTAGGCTGGCCAAAGACAAGCCACCATTGCCTGACCATGGTCAGGCTTGTTCCAGAGGCATTAGAATGGAGCATAAAGTGAGAGAAACAAGTAGGTATATTTCTTTTAAGTACATAAAGTAAACAGTTTATAACGGTTATATTCAAGAGTACATTTTTGGTAAGCATTAGTCCATTCATTTTGTCCTATTTATTTAGTTTTCATAACCTTTCCTCAGCTGTTTCAACACAAAGCCATTTCAGAATTGTGGTGTGATAAGACAACAATCAATCTGCTTATTTTGGGCAGAATTGTCATTAAGGGGTTGATAGTAAGTAAGGGATAATGTAGAGCTCTTCATTATCCAGCTTATTACACAGCTTATTATACTGAAGTTACTCACCGCTGAGGCCTGTGTCCCTGTCAAAGCGGTTGACTTATACAACTGATGAGTAAGGCTCTCTGGTGGAAGCCAGGTCACTCCGGTGAGTAAGCTAACCATGGAGCTAACTAATGCTCTGTTTGTCTGTGAAGGTTCTCAGTCATCCAGGTCATGGTAGATCTCTGTCATAAGCTAAGGCAACTGGACTTCCTAGAAATCCCTAGAAGACGTTTCGCCTCTTATCCAAGAGACTTTAGCAGTTGGTTTTTGCGCTCACTGCCCTCTTGCCAGTCAAAAAGAGTCAATCTCCGAATGCGAATGAACAGACTCCATAGGAGGAAATGTCATTCTTATACGAGGCTCCTTTTTCAACTACAAGGTCAATATTGTTTTTCACTAATGACAAAACAATGAATTATCCGTGGATTTATATGGAACTAAGCTTTAGGAGCTTTCCATCTTTACTCTCCTCCCTGTTACGTTGCATTCGGAGATTGACTCTTTTTGACTGAAAAGATGCCGGCGAGCGGAAAAACCAAGGGGGTAAGCTTCTCCTCACAACGCGTACCTCCTATGGCGCCATTGTGATGCTAACAAGCACTCACCCCCCGTTAGCATCCCATTGACTGAAGCGTTTAAAGACTTTATTTGTCCATTGTTTATTTCTAAAGCTATTTTGATGCTATCATAGTAGTGCCCGTAACACTCCCATTCAAAAGGCCATTTGACCCAAAACGAAAATACAGTAAATCTTACAAAAAGACCCTAGGTTGCATTTTGGCGAGAGTTACGCTTTAAGGGAAAGTTTGCAGATTTTCTGTTCTGCTGTACATGCAGATGAATGGCGCCAGTACCTGGAGGTCTGCATTTTTCCACTGGATGACTCGCTAAAAAACAGCTCAGAACTGTCTAAAAATCGGGCGCCTGGGTAGAGCATATACATAGCCCATATACAGAAGCTCAGTCCTCGCCTGCAGTGGCCACGGGTTCCTGCGGCCCTTTGCTGCATGTCATTCCCTCTCTCTCTCTCTCTCCTTTCATGTCTAAGCTGTCCTATTGAACAAAGGCCTAAAATGCCAAAAATATATTCTTAAAAAATCTGAGGTTTTTGCTCAAAGGGATTGCTTTAACATATTATCCATATACCACATTATTCTATTTTAATAGCTTTGGTCATGTTTAAAGGGGTGATAGAATGCAAACCGATTTTATCTTGTCATAGTTGAAAAACGATGTTGGAGGGTAAATAGGACATACATAGAACCTCAAAATCCCATTGACACCCCTTTCCTCTGAAAATCTCACAATTTGAAACTGCTGCTGAAAACGGGCGAATCTCAACAAAGCTAAAAGTTGACCTCAACTCCTAGTCTTTGTCACGCCCCAACATTTGCATAGGCGACACCACTGACCTGAGGTCAGCTTAGTCTTCTGAATCTAGCTAGGTCACGCAGATCTCCAGAGGTCCGCTATTTAATTACTAAATTCACTTCTGGGACTTTTTTATGCAAGAAATCAACTATGTACAGGTCAAATATGGGCCGTTTTACGAAAATCGATGGCTAATTGCAAATTTTGTCCGACTGTGTCGCAGTTCAGCAGGAGCTCAGCAGGCCAACGTGACAGTGGCCGGTGCTGCCTCGCCGCCCGGCGTGTCCTCCTTCGTAGACCCCGACTCACTGTGAGCTAGATGGATCTCCGTCACGACCGGAAGCCCGCGGCGCTCCATACCCGCGCAAAGTCACCGTTTCTGGGTTACTGGACTAGAAAATGCCGAGGCCCTGACGGAGCTCCAGGGCCTGCAGCTAGCCGTGATCTTTACCCATAGGATTGATGGGACACCAGCAGCTAACGAAACCGTTCAAATTCACAAAAATGCATTAAATTGAAATCGGACACAAGCGTTAGCTTTGTAAGACCTTAAGGTAGCTGTTCTATAAGTGGCGTGACAAAATTCAAACTGTAAATATATTATACTTATGCCGAAAGTGTAGCTAGCTAGCTAGCCTCGATCTTTAGCTACACAAAGGATTGAATGGACACTAGCAGCTAACGAAACCCCTCCTATTCACAAAAATGCATTAAATTGAAATCGGACACAAGCGTTAGCTTTGTAAGACCTTAGGGTAGCTGTTATATAAGTGGTGTGACAAAATTCAAACTGTAAATATACTATAGTTATGCCGGCAGCCGGCCAGCTCCGCGGTGCCCCAGTTGTCCAGTTACCCAGAAACGGTGACTTTCTCCTGGGTATGGAGTGCAGCGGGGCTGCCGCTGTCTCGTCAGACTGTGTGGACCTCCTTAAATCCGACACGTCTTGCCAAATTTGCAATTATCCATACATTTTCGTAAAATGGCCCATATTTGAGCTTTATATAGTTGATTTCTCGCATAAAAAAGTCTCATAAGTGAATTTAGTAACGAAACATTGCAGTGTCTGAAATATGAGACCTGCTGTCTCGTCTCCAATGTATTTGTATGTGGTTCGCTCAAACCAGTCAGCGCGCAGCTCATCTAAATATTCATGAGCATACCATATGTGGAAGAAAAGCTCTTGTTCCAAATAGAGCCATATTCACAGGGTAGTTAAGGGTCCATAAAATAGCATTCGGGCAATTTTCAGCCCAACCAATGTTACATACCCTATTAGAAGACCTTAAAGAACAGTGTGAAATACTCTATATAATCATTCTATCGCCCCTTTAATATGAATATCTGACATTGAAACAATATCAATATGAAGAAAATACAGAAATCCATAATAGGTGTCCTTTAATTTTTTTGAAATGATACAGTGGAGTAAAATAGTACAATGGAACAATTTTTGTAAAAAGTCATTATAGGGGAATTTTAGGGATTTCTACAATTCACTGTAAATACCAACCACTGTTGGATAAAAATAAATAAAGGAAAAAAGTAGAAATAACACTAAAACCAACCGTCATTTACACTACGCTCTCTCAGCAAATTTGGACATCTGACAGCGGGCACTGTGGCATTTGCATCATGTCAACACTGGTGATACTGATGTATTTACTCATTGTATTTGACAACCACTCCTTTAAACAAGCATAAGTAATAATCAAGCATCACTTTATTTTTCTTTCGTGTGAAATTCTTTCTCAAACACAAACAACAGCAGGCCTATATCACACTTTGGCCAAAGGAAAAACAAGATATTTATTTTTGAATCATGGTGGGCTCATTCCTAGATACTGCCCTTCTTTGTATCGTACTTATTTTTTCTTTATTTCTTTCTTTTCCCTCTCTCTTTTCTCTTCTTTTTGAATTTGCTTTATATCTTTCTTGCATTCTGTTTTATTAATGCAATATGGATGATGTGTTGATCTGCCAAGGGACTACAGATACAGCTTTTTTGCTAACTCTGGCACATTTACATTTTTAGTGTAAACAAGAAATGTCAATTCATGTGCATTGTCCCTTTTAAATAAATAAAATAAATAAATTTGCTGAGGAAACCTGGTTTGGAAAACGATGGTAGCTTCACAGGTGTGGACACAATAACATGAACACCTGTGCAGTATAATTACATGTAAATACAAATCTGAAATAAATATTACTGCTGTAATTTTAATATTGAATCTAAAATGAGTGAATAGAAGAAAACAGATGACAGGAAATAATGAATCAGTTTGAAGAGAGAATGGACGACAGAATTATGGAGAAGCATAGAAAAACAAAACAGCAAAGTAAAGGAGAGGCGAGAAAGATTCAAAAAGCTTAAAGAAGAAGATGAAGGATAAGTAAGAAGTAAAGGACGGAGATGAAAAAGAGGATAAATAAAAGATGGAAGATAAAAAGGTTAGGTGAAGAGGAACAGGAAGGTGGTAGGAGAAAGGGGAAAAGAGAAACAAGCAACAGGTTCTCACACTCATCTCGTAAAATACGGACGCTTGGTCAGGTGCCTTTGTCGTTCTTATTGACGCTAAAAGTCTCCTTTAGCGCTATAAGTAAACGTGCTTGGTCGGGACTATTGCCGTCCCTTTAGCGCTATAAGTAAACGCGCTTGGTTGGGACTATTGGCGTCCCTTTAGCGCTATAAGTAAACGTGCTTGGTTGGGACTATTGCCGCCCCTTTAGCGCTATAAGTAAACGTGCTTGGTTGGGACTATTGGCGTCCCTTTAGCGCTATAAGTAAACATGCTTGGTCGGGACTATTGCCGTCCCTTTTGACGCAGTTATGTTAAGGAAAAGGTCGTGGGTGGGCTTACGGTTCCGTGACACGCGGGAAGAACGGGATGGTTGGGTTTAGGAAAGGGTCGTGGGTGGGCGCACGGTTCCGTGACACTCGCTAAATCCTATCTAACTGCTGCTCTCCCCAGTGCGTTACACAAACACGCTGAAAGACGCCTTTTTCGTCACATCAGACGCTGACAGCCACTGTCCAAACGTCCTTATTTTACGAGTTCGGAATGAGAACGGGTTGAAACAAGATAGGACTTAAAGTGTACATAAAAAAAGAAATGAAAGAAATGAATGGTAACGTGAGAGGAGATGAAATATGATGAGAAGACCAGAAAATATGACAAGGAATGACACGAAAAAGACTGTAACGACAAAAGACGGGAAGACAAAACAAGGCAATGTAAGATAATGAAATCAGACAAAAGCAAAATGCGTCAGCAATGAGTAAGCAAACGTAACGACAGAGAACTGGTGATGAGTGAAGACTAACAGGAGATGGAGAGAAAGGGAAGCAGTGGAGCATGGGTAATGTGTTAGCAGAGAGAGAGAGAGAGAGAGAGAGAGAGAGAGAGAGAGAGAGAGAGAGAGAGAGAGTGTGAGAGAGAGAGAGCGAGCGAATGAGCAGAAGGCTTGTAAATGTTGGATGAGAGAAGTATACATGGCACTGTGACTCACTGGAGCTGCCCCAGCACTTGTGAGGGCAAGTGCTGCACTCACTCACACACACACACACACACACACACACACACACACACACACACACACACACACACACACACACACACACACACACACACACACACACACACACAGGTGAGAGCGCCACTGTCATAAGAAATGCCATTATGAAAACAGGCTTTTGCATGAGAGTACTTCTTTACTGAAATAAAAGATATCCATTAAAACCTGAATACATTATTACAATAATAATAATGAAATGGCATTTCATACCATTCCATAATAACGAGTTTAGTTTGAATTATTTCACAAACGTGTATATTTTACACATTGTATTCATATGTTCATTTCATATTTAACTGTACAAGTTAATATATAAGGCAAATTACACTAAATCAAATTTTTTTGCATTTCTGCCCATCATTTCCAAAGCATGCATTACGTAATATTAGATTGTCATGGTTTGTGACGTTGTGGCATTCATATCAGTCCACTATGAAAATCTACTTGCAGAGAGCTGAAACTTGCTTGAGCGAATGAATCCATTGGAGGGAATTACGAAATTATTTTATTTTTTATTTATTTATTACTTTCTGAAATCAGTTTGAGAGTTGGTTGTGGCCAGTGTTGCATTGATTAGCTCTGTTGCGGGAAAATCTAACTCAGAATACATTGCAAGTATTGCAGTGCATACATACAAGTGCATCACTAAATTGCTGCAGTTGTTCTGTAATCTGTCTATTTACAGTTACAGAGTTATTTTCTGTGCATGTAAATGTGCAGCGTGACATGCATCTCCCTCACTGTTCCTGGTGAACACAGCACACCAGACGAGCATAGTGCTTTTTTTCTTCCCCGAATTGGGCAGGTAAAATATGTATGAGTGTTTTAACCTCTGGCTGACCCAAGTGCAGCATTACAAGGGGCTTCTTGTAAAGTTCCCAGGGAGGTGGAAAGACATTGACTAATATACTGTAGAGAGAGAGAGCGAGAGTAAGTGCAAAGTCTGACATGTCCTTTTGTCCAGGTTTTGAATGATACTGTATATGTTAAAAATGTCGAAAGGAGGGAGTTTGAGTCAAAGGTACATTGGCACGAAATATAAAAGTAAGGCGATCCTTAGACTGTGCATGCATACTGGAGGCGGTGAATGCACACATCTACAAAGTCATACATGCGTGAGTACCGTCTCCATCCATTTTTGTCTAAGTTCTGCCCTGCCTTAATTTCAGCCTAGCCAAGCGTAGCTGTCAGCGCACTAAGTGCCTCTTTGTGCTGCCATTTTCTGTCTTTGTTTTCCCTTTTTTTCATTCCCTTGTCAGTATCTCTCATGGCTCACCCGCCGATGTTAATGTTTTATTGACAGGTGATAATTTTACACCCCATCAGTTGTTTATCTGCTACTTACGTGATTGAGTAATAGCTGGGGAAGAGCAACGTTCCCTAACAGCTTAATTACGTCCTCTGTCACTTTGTTTAAGGAAAATAAACCAAACTGTCTTTCTTTTCACTTGATCTATTCTCTTTTTCTGTGGTGTACTGTGTGCGTTCTTCTCACTAAATTATTGGCAAGCTTTTAAGTGGCAAGCGACGAGTGCAAGGTGCCCCAAACAAACGGTACAAAGATACCCTGAAAGCGTCCTTGAAGAGCTTGGTCGCACTTTATTTCACAGTACATTAATATGATGGAATTAGACATACTTTGTATCAAATTAGACCAAACTCTAAATAATGTGGCCTTAAATTTAAATTACAACACATGCAAATAGACAAAACACAAGCAAATTAAGACATTGTCATTGATTTGACAACACATCTGCAGCATTTAGCAAACACAGCAAATACACACCAAATACACAAACGCGCTTCAAATACACTAACGATGCAGAATGAAAAGCACACAAACCCCGAAAACAAATGCAACAGAAAAACGCTGCACCCAGTTTACACAACGGAAGGCTAGGTTATGTCAGACAGAGTGGATATTTTGTTTTCCTAATTTTTGTATTAGATTTTTTTACTTTTCAGTAACATATATGGGCTAACTAGTGTTAGCTAGCAAGCTCTGGTAGAAGTCAGTCTCTAACACAGTAACTACGGAAACCTGTTGCTCTCCTATAACCCTTGTGTTGTCTTCCCTTCAACCTTGAAAAAAACACTTTTTCCGACGTTTTTGATGCCTTTTTTTCACAGTTTGTTTTTGCTTTTTCCAACGTTTTAAATTTTTAAATTTTTCTTCTACACATTTTCAGCACTTATTTCTACGTCCCATATTTTCTGATATAAAACAAAAATTTAAAACGGGTCAATGTGACCCGAAGTCAACACAAGGGTATAATCCTGTAAAAGACTAGGGCCAAACATAAAAATGAATATGCATATATAATACGCTCTACACCTTCCATGTTCACCTTCTCCACAGCTGCAGTCAGACAGAGCCTCTGGTCAGAATGGAGTGCGCAGCTTGCTCACATTGAAGAAGCTGCATTTCCCGCTCAGAGTCCAATGAGCAACACATGTCAGGAAGCAGAGTTGTAGAAAGACTACTGTGGAGTTTTTAGCATGGAGTGGAACTGCAGGCCTCTGCCACAGCGGACAGTCATATGCAAATGTGTCAGACCTCAGGGCCCGTATGTGTGTGTGTGTGTGTTTTGAAGTGACAGGGGCTGAGATTGCAGTGTGCAAGCGGACCACTGACGCATGTCCAAACCTCGGCCACTGTCTCTCTGGTCTCACACACACACACACACACACACACACACATACACACACACACACACACATCGCTGACACATCCCTGAGGCCGTTCAGTCTATTGTACAGGCTCTCCAGTGAGCCATAGCTTTTACATATATTAAAATGAGCCTTGGGTGTAGAGCTGCCCCTGAAGACTCGCTACTCTCAGTCCACAGAGCACACACACAGGCGCACTGAGAACACCCAGGATACACACATAGGAAAGGGAAAGCAGCAGTGTTCTGTGTGTGTGGAGACAGGAGTGGAGAGGAGGCAGCAGACCATATCTGAGGCAACATTGGTCTCTTCTTCTTCTTCTTCTTCTTTTTAGGCTGAAACTTTTCTACTCCATGGGGTTCTTTAACTTTATCCACCTCTGGGATCTCAAATGAAAGAATTTGGACTTTTACTGGGACCGAGACTCTTTTACTGGGACAAAACTTTTATCATATGAGCGAACTGATGAAACCAGTCCAACACAACTTATGATGGGTAATGAAAGTGTGAAGAAAACAATGCTTCACATTTTAAGAAAATTGTAGTCATTTTAATGGGAGACATAAAAACTAACTTTAACAACAAAATACCTAGACAACAATGAACAGCTGTGAACAATGAAATGTAAATGTGAAAAATGTGTTACAGTGGAATAAAGTGACAACATACAGTATGTGATGACACAGTTTTACAGCTGAGGATATGACTGGCCTGGGTCCAGTATTTATTTCCAAAGCTTTATCTCACTTTGTACCTAACACTTTCTTATATCAGCCAATAAGATGGTTTTCCTGTACAATAATGTAGTAATACCCTATGTTTTGCATGTTGTGTGCCCTCCTTTAAAACTAATGTACATTCTGATAAACCCATATTTTTTTGTTTGTTTTCTTCATCATTTGGATAAACTAATTATTATAGGCTACTGTATTTAACTTGCATTCACAGTTATATTACTCTTATTTATTTCAGTTAGTAAGTTATTGCTTCCTTCTCCTCATATTATTTAAGATAACACATTTAATAGCTCCCATTGTCTCATAAAACAAATCCTAAAAAGAAATTTATATGTTATTCTACATTCATGGTAGGTTTCCTGAAAGGCACTACATCATTTATTAAGAATTATTGGAAAAGGGCCGTGTTCAATTAATGAACACTCAATTGATACACTTCAATTAACTGCTTGTATAACTTATGAAGCCTTTTAGTCGGTGCAAACTCAAAAAAATCTGTTTATATGTTCCTTGATAAAAAACATTAACAATATTTTACTTATGACACACTTTAAAGTTGTCAACATTAAAGTTTAGTATGATGTTGAAATAGAACAAATGTTTTTTTTCTCAAGACTTAAGATTGTAAAATACAGATTTGTTCTTGTTGAGGACTATGTATAGTCAAAAAAATAATTGAGGCCAAACACTGGTGCGGCCGTGTAAACTCAGTGGCCTTTGTTAATGTAATAAATGAATAAAGTGTCCGAAACCCTTGTTTTAAAATGCAAACCCTCCTCCTTCCTTACAGTTGTGAAAGTGGGTGGGTGGATGATCATTTGGACCAAC
Source organism: Sander lucioperca (assembly GCF_008315115.2). Classification (NCBI taxonomy): domain Eukaryota; kingdom Metazoa; phylum Chordata; class Actinopteri; order Perciformes; family Percidae; genus Sander; species Sander lucioperca. The sequence continues at coordinate 38,210,167 of NC_050176.1, forward strand.
CCTAAAAAACAAGCAAAATCCTTTTCCTGCTCATTATGGTGTCTCAAATAACGGCTACAGGTAAAATATTCTTCAGTGTCTTGGTGCAAAGACCCTCCACACTTGCTAAGCAACAACTTTGACACAAAAGGCTGGATTTCGGGGATTTGTGGGCTGTCTAGAGCATAGAAATATCATCTGGCAGCAAATACAAACAGCCAAGAAGGAGAATAAGGATCTGCACGTGGTTTACTTAGACCTGGCAAATGCCTTTGGGTCAGTGTCTCACGAAATCCTCTGGACAGCACTCCACTTCTTCCAGGTTCCAGAGGCCATCACAAAGCTTGTCAAATACTACTTTCAGGATCTCCAATTCTGTGTAACAACAAAAGACTACACCACGGCCTGGCTGCGACTGGAGGTAGGCATCATGGCAGGGTGTACCATCTCCCCCCCGGTATTCATCATGGCCATGCAGCTCATCATCAGAGCATCACGTTGGGTGGCAGGAGGGGAACGCCTGAAAAGTGGGTTGCGGATGCCTCCCAATTCGGATACTACTCGGATAATACATGGATGACTTGACTATAATAACGTCAACAAAGGCTTGTGCCAGATGCCTCCTCAACAAACTCCACAACAACATCAAGTGAGCACGTGTGGAGATCAAGCCATGCAAATCCCGCAGCATTTAAATAGTGATGGGCAAGATAACTACCGACAGGTTCTGCATCGCCGAGGAACCAATTCCAACAGTCCTGGAGAAACCAATCAAAAGCCTCGGGCGCTGGTATGATGCAAACCTCAAAGACTCACAGCAGATCCAGCTGAAAGTTTGGTGCCTCCAGTTTGGGTTGCTACCCATATTTTTATGGGAGTGTTGTTTTGATTATGTAAACTGAATACTGTTCAGAATCAGGGCAATGCAAGAAAAGGTACGTCTCAGAAGGCATTTCAGTCCGGCCAATGGAGTTTTGAGATTGGGGCCATTCGGAGTCAGTTATAAAATATGTTATTTTTAAAGGTGGGAATGGTTATTTAGTCTGTCATATTAAAATACAGCAATTGAAAGCCTTTGTAATCCTTTTAAGCATGTATTGTTCAAATGGTGAACGCTATGAAAGAGGATGGTGGGTAGGAGGTTGAAAATGCCATTGTACTTTTCACTGTGATGACTGTGTGACTGAGAGGACTGAATTGAGTTGGCCTGAACTGACCCAAAGACATATGAGACCCTCAGTAGCAAAAAAAAGGTAGGAACTGGGATGGAGAGAATAAACAGCTGCAGAACTGAATATCAAAATGTCAATTCTATACCCTTTAATCATTTTTCAGTTGGTTGATTTGTCCTTTTGACACTCTCGGACAGTTGCAGTTAAATTCATATCTCGAGATGCAGAATTTTTAAGAAGAAAGAGCACTTACCAGAAATCGCCGTCTCCGGTGATGGCTCGAATTCAGCTATTTCTTCAGAAGACCTGAAAGTGGAACATGCGTGTTAAAAAACAATCTTGTGTATTGACTCGTTAAATGAATACTGAAGAAACATCAGAAGAAACAGCTCAAATTATACCAAAGTGAAAAGAGGAGTGTGCTCAGAAATGTAGAGAAGATTTCTACAATGCCTCTGATCACTGAGCGTGCACAACACATTCCAACACGGTCTCACGGCAGTTCGTGAAATGGTCACGTTATTTTTAATCTATTGATTCCTGTACATTACTTTAAAATTTGTGCTCACCACCACGAAAAAACCGACATAAATGTGTCCATGTACACGAATCAATAGATTAAATAAAGTGACCATTTCACGAACTGCCGTTAGACTGGGTTGAACATTCTCACTCTTCCATCGCGGGTTGGCGTTCACGACAACTGAAGAGTAAACAACTCTAACAATAGGAAGATCTTAAGGCAAAAGTTCTTTCACAACCATCTATTATCTGTTCACAAGACTCAATTTAAAGTGCTCATATTTAGCTTTTTGGCTTTTCCCCTTTCCTTTATTGTGTTATATATCTTTTTTGTGCATGTTATAGGTTTATAAAGTGAAAAAACCCAAAGTCCATCCCAAATGGACTTACCATCTCCAACAGAAAACACTGTTCACAAACTGCTCCAAACAGCTCTATTGTAGTCCAGCCTTTACTTCAGAGACAAACATGGTCACTTTGGAACACACGTTATAATGCTTGCTTAGCTGCTAGCGTGGCACGCCCTCATACTTGCTTCTGGCTGGCTAGTAGTCCTAACCTAGGTACTGAGCATGTGCGACTCCCAACAAAGATGGAACAGAAGTGTGATGCCTCACTCTGTAGCTAAAACAGAGAGCTCAACACACAGGGTGAAAAGAGGAGCTGCAGAAATGTGTAGTACAACAAAAACATGGTGTTTTTTGAAAATTAAACCATGTAAACCTATTCTGATATAACCTCTAAATACAATTATGAACATGAAAATGAGCATAATATGAGCACTTTAAAACACAGAGGAAATGAAGACAATCAGCCTCAAGAAGCGCATGCGTGATACAGAAGACAACCTGAAAACAAAGACAAGAAAAGTGTACTTAAATACATTCTAAACCTATGCCATGACACTAAAGGACCAGAACAGAGAAATGGAGGCCACCATCCAAAGGAATAAATCATTTACTCTTGACAGTGAGAGAAAAAAAAGATACCTCAGAGACGCAGAAGAGGAGAGCAGCCTCTTGATACGCAGCTATTGAGACACTAATTACTACGTATCCACCTAAGAATTCATTAATAACTAATTGTCTTTACTGTCAAAAGAGATATAATTACTACTGAACCATGGCATAAACACATTTGGCTTGGAAGACGATTTGCTGTATTCAAGTGCTTATTTATTTCAGAACTGTGATTCAGAGACAAATGTTCAACTCTGCCTCCTTTGTTCCGGTGTCTCCTATCACCTTACTATCACATTCTGCACAATAGTGGAGCAAAACTTTAGTTAATAGTTATTTTACTGTTAACAAACAATGAAATGATGATTTATAATGTTGTAATTTACGTCATTTGATCATTACTTTAGTGCATATGTGTCAAACTTCAGGCCCGCGGGCCGAACCCGGCCCCTTGCAGGTTTTAATCCGGCCCGTATATCAATTTAGGGTCACATTAATTTGAAATTCTAGTCTGTCTGCGCCAAACCCAAAAACACAGGAAACTGTTTTTCAAACTGCAAATACGCGACACAGAGTCAGAATCGAGCAGATTTTCAGACTTTCCAAAATTTCCCCACAAGCAGAGTTTGCAAATTCAGGCTGTGAACCAGGTTGCTGTGAGTCTGCTGTGTGGTAGCTGTTTTTAAAAATGTAATCTTTGATTTGCTTGATTTGCTAAACTCTTTGATGTTTTGCCGACTTTTGAAGGGCTTTATGTCAACCAAAAAGCGACAAAAGTTTTCGAGAAAGCAACAAAGATGAACAAAAATCAAGAAAAGGGACATGCAGTAATTCAATCAAAGATATTTGACTTTTCCCAATAAAAGCATATCAATAAGCTCTACATGTCTGACCCTTGATGTGATTTTCATTTTCCAGTGTGGCCCTTAGTAAAAATGAGTATGACACTCTTGCTTTAGTGTAATATAAAATAATAAGTTTATACATTTAGATAGTTAATACTTTGTCAACGGTTAATACTTGTTTTGTAAACAATCTATAAACATTATGTGGATGGCTATTATTAAGTTGCAACTAATGCCTAAAATAATTAATAAGTGGTTTATAAAGCATCAAGTAATCTTTTGTTGGTCATCTATTAAAGAGATGATTATTTGATTATTTGTGCACTGATAATAGCTATCTAAATGATGTTTTTAGATACTTTAACAAGTATTATTAACCATTAGGTTATTATAAAGTGCCACCGCAAAGCATTACAGAAGTGTCTTGCTAGACCACTAAGAAGTTCACTAAAATCCAGCTGATGGCGGGATGAGCATTTGTTGTCAAGGACAAACAAAAATGTAGTCTGGAGATCTAAACTTTATTAAAAGTCTGAGCTTTGATTCCGTGGCGTAAGGTTACAGTACAGTACTGTACATTCTCAAATAAAATCTGGCACAAACAAGCAACTCTGGTCACCGCTAAATGCCACCCTTTACGCCGGCTACACACTGGCTGCGTGGCGTGAGCGTGGCGTTTCTGTTGCTTGTCAGTTGCGTGGCGGCTGCGTGGCGTTTTCTATGTCTTTGCACACCAGAAATGTGTCTGACTGCTGCCTTGTCTGTACACATGTATGTTTCCCATTGATTTACTGCACTCAAGCAGTAATATACTTCATGTTAAACATAAATATACACTGATTTGTTTACATTAAAGACAATGTCGGCAGTATTGACGGCAAAATAGGCTACAGAATATTTTGTTCTGTATTGACACGTGTCACGCAGGCAGTGTGCAAGCTCGAACCTGTTAACATGGGAGCCAAAATAAAAACGGACACGCCACGCGGCTGACACGCTCACGCCATGCAGCCAGTGTGAAGCCGGCCTTATTTGAGGTTAGGGTTGACTTAATAGTGTGTGTATATATTCGCACAGCACTAATTCAATCAACTCGAAATTAGCATAGCATTCAATGCATTCCTTTATTTTCTGTGAAGTTTAAACAAATAACTAAGGATAATTAGAGCTCCGATCTCTGTCCATGGTGCTGAAATTAGTACAACAATAGATACGATGAAAGGTGTTTTTACTGCTGTAAGTCGCGCATTAGGACTACATGCAGACGTTAGGCATTGTGAATGTGGGAGTAAGCTGTTGTATGTCTGTTAATAGTTTTCAATAGCATAGCAGGTCCTGTTTTGATTTAGGACCCAGTGAAGAATACAAATGTGTCCAAACTCACTTTGTGTTTTGAGGGCTTGTACAGTATTTGAAACTTAATTTTGGGCATTTCCACCATTAATCATGAGGATGACATGAAAGGGGAGAGAAAGGGGGAAGACATGCAGGAAACTGCCGCAGGTCGGATTCAAACCCTGGGCCTCTGCGTCGAGGAATAAACCTCTTAATGTGGCCGTGCGCTCTGCCAACTGCAACTTTTCCATGTAGATAGAAAACTTTGCTTCTCAAAATGCTGTTCATATACAACTAATTTACAATAGCACATATGTTTTGACGGAAGTGTAATGACAAGAAACTACTTTTGTCAACATGATGAGAACACAATAATACCGAACACAATAATACCGAACACATCTGCAAAAGATTCCCTGCCAATGCATCTCAACAACACCTGCAACACCTGAAGCGTGATAGGGATTAATAGGCATGCAGGACACCCCACACACACACACACACACACACACACACACACACACACACACACACACCCAAACAGTTACATAACATCCAAACACGCCATGTACAGCTATGTAGCATTTTTTAGATGACTGAGTGGAGATATAAAAATCTACAGAGCATGGTGCTTTTTCATAATTCACACTTTGAGGTCACACTATCCTCTCTCTCTCTCTCTCTCTCTCTCTCTCTCTCTCTCTCTCTCTCTCTCTCGAACTTGTGAACTCTGCATTCCTTTTCCATGAAGTGAGGGCAACCAAAGTGCACCAGAGTTGTTCCAAAGTGAGATGGAGAGAGGTCTACCTGTGTTATGGAGTGATGGAGGTCATCATTGCCAAAAGCTGCTAATGGATATGACATAGCACCCTGTGGCTCCTGTAAAGCTAGGGGAAACTAAACAGAGTTGTTGGAGTGTTGACTTTAAGCAGAGCAAGAGGCCACGTTAAGGTGGTTAAGGATTGTTCAAAGAAAAGGTCCCGCAGCGACAGAGTCACTGTTTGTTCAGCAGATGGACTGAAACTGCAAATACCTTCTCACATCAGCATGACTAATCTGATATTTCATTGAATCTTTAAATGTGGAGGTGATCCTCATTGCAATTCTACTTTCAGAAAGGTGAAATATTCCATCAATGAAAGAGCCAATTTATATTCACTATTTACAGTGGCATGTACAATTCCTAAATTAACTTTACAGTTTTACTTGATGTACACTAATTTTGAATTTAGAAAAACAGCGTTTCATCTTTATTCAAGCAGGAAACAAATGTTTGACTGATGTAGAGCTGAGAGGAGCCTGTTCTCATGAACCATTCATTCAAAAACTTATGAAAAGATACACTCACTACACTGACGGCTGCTGTATAAAAATGCAGCTGGCCGCGTAGGGATGAGGTTGGGGTGATAGGTGGGCGTTAACACACAGGACTTTGAAGCCAGAGAGGGGAGTTCACATCCTGGGGAAAGCTAAAGCCTTTCACAGAGGAAATATGTGTTTTTTAGGCAGGGGTGTAGCACAAAATTCTGGGCCCCGTAGAAAGGCATTTTCTATGGCCCCTCCCCGCATCCACAGCTATTCATTCTAGCATCTTTTTGGGCCCTCCTCACATGAGGGCCCTGGGTACTCAGTCCCCGCTTTCCCCCCAGTCCGATGCCCCTGTCTTTAGGAGTGTTTTTAGGCCAAACCACAATCTTTTTTCCTATTCTTAACTAGTCGTTTTGGTGCCTAATCTTAACTTTCTTTGCGGCAAAACGCTCATATTTTGTGTACTAAATTTAACCGTATTGTCCGCCGAAACGACCGGCAGCTCGCAGTGCTCTGTACCCGGCACAAAGTCACCTATTTTCGGGTAACTGAACCACCAACTACCGCTGATACAATGGAGGTCTGTAACCGGCGTCACGAAAACTCTAAACAACTAGCAACTGCCGCTCGGCGTCATGGAGCTCGTAGCCAGCCGACGTCACGTGACCAGCCGGCAGTCTCTTTCTTACGAAATCATACATTTTGGTGTGTACACATTTTCGTACAATATCATACGTTCATGAGAATGCGTTGCTGAGAGAGCTATGAAAGCATGTGTTTTTGTTCAGTTTCAGGCACAACTTGTCAGAAAGACTATAAAGGTGATAAACTATCAATTACAACTACTACAGTAAAATGGTAAAATACATTTTAATGTTATTTTGTTGTCTTGTTTTGTAAAATGACTGGGTTGCAAAATTGCAATATTGAAGTTGGAAAACTGTTCATGTTAATTGACAAAACTATGAGAATGAAAGGGAAATATAGGGGTTATTTGCTTAGGCTATATTTATTATGTCATATACAGTTAGAAACAAACCTTTAACCATATCATAAGCAGACATAACCCAATAATTTGCCTAATACATACAGTGTGAAGTGTGCCATGTGGTGAGTGGGGCTGTGGGTAAACTTAGGGTTCACAGTGAACAACTAATTTGTAAAATAAAGAACGGTAATAAAGAATGAATGGAAATATTTTTCATTAAATATCCTCAATTAGCATTAGCATGCTTAATCAAGCTACATACCACAAGGAAACAGCTAGCTAGAAAAGACTAGCAGAAGGTTAGCAGAAAAGTTAGAAACTGTGTCCTTTGCTTTAGGCTACTATCTGTTGGTTAAATAAAATTTAAAAAATATAAAATATATTCACTCCAGTAATCAAAACTTTAAGCATGTCGTCCTTTGGCTCAGACAGCGCAGTCGTGTTGGCAGCACTGTTTGCTGAGGGTTGTCATTTTACTGGATTTATATTTAATGGGTTGCTGGCAAATGATCTGAACATGTGACGGAAGAGTGCTGCTGAATGCAGTGCAGGTTACAATTTAAATAAATAGGCAGACTTTAACCTGAACACGCCATACAACCTAATATTGCTTTTCATGTCTTTCTCCCCCGCAAATGTGTTCACTATTAAGAGGTACGATTTTATATTCAAATTTTCAAATTTCCCAAATTCCAGAGCGTAAAGGCTCTGAACACCCAGTGTTTTCAGTTACTGCGGCTGATTGAACCCTATCTATATCCACCACGTTCCATTTCTTGGATTGCTCCGTTGCAGCTGGAAATTCCACCGGATGTCACCGTTTTTCGCCGATGTCCGTTACCTTCCTCTTTCTTTGTGTTGGCGTTCTAAACTCTGGTGGATGAGGAATATGGTTAACTGCTCCTCAGATCTCTGCAGGGTAAATCCAGACAGATAGCTAGACTGTCCAATCTCAGTTTTCTGTTGTACGACTAAAACAACTTTTGAATGTAGATGTTCCACCAAAACAAGTTCCTTCCCGAGGCTAATTTACAGAGGCACCGTGGCTCTGTCCGAGGTTAGCTCTGGCCAAGACGATTGTGATTGGTTTAAATAAATGCCAATGAACCACAGCAGGTTTTTCTCCCATACTGGAATGCTGTGTGGACTAGAGCCTGGATCGGGCCAAAGTTTTCCGTCCGAACCCGGCCCGAGCCCGGCCCGAGCCCGACAGGCATTATGATATTTATGTCCGAGCCCGACCCGAGCCCGACACAGTTAAAATCTCGTTTTTTTTTTCTCATACTAATGACACATGTACGTTTGTTTGTGTGGAAAGCCCGCTTTTATTAAGCAACTGGAAGGCATTCGGAAATGTCAACAGATGAGCGCATCAGTTCAATGTTCAATGTGTTAACCTTTCCTGCTTGCTTCGATTCCGACCGTGAGAAAACCAGGGGAGACTCGTTACCTCCAGGGCCGACGTTATATAACGTCGGGGTTAAAATCCCGTTTCTGGTGAGCAGATGAATGAACTTGGTTTTCAGTCTGGGGTTTATCTCGGACACCGCACACACTGTGTACAAAACTTAAACTTATTCCACCAACTCTGCTCCGGTCACATCTACACGTCTGCTTCCTCTTTTCTCTATCTCTCTTCTGCCCACTTTACACACACACACTGAGCTCTCTTAAAGGAGCCGCAGCACCATTTAACAACAAATGCCTTATCACGCTGATGTGACCGAGCCTGGCCCGAACCCGACCATCATTTCTAAATATCTGTCCGAACCCGCCCTCGGCCCGTCGGGACCCGTCGGGCTCGGGTCGGGTATCCATGCCTTAGTGTGGACTAGCCAGACCCTCCTTTGCAGGCTGTGGAGGAAGATCTGGCAAAGCGAGATTAATTGGACCTCTTTCCAGGACTTTGTGGGTGTGTATAGACTGATTGATTGACATCTTCCTGAGTCCCCTGTTAGTGCTAATGCACCTTTGAAGGTGACACAAATGACAGCTTTATCATTCTTATTGGTAGAAAAAGAATTTGTGACCTAATAAGTTCCCATTAAAGCTCCACCCACCTTCAACCTGAGAAGAGTCTAATGTCCCAGAATAACTGAAATCACCTGTGTGGGGGTTCAGAGGCTTTATCTTCCCTTGGAAAATGTCCAGGAAATTTACCGGCCCTTAGTTAGTGGTCATTTTAGAAATGAACACTAACTCTAAAACACTGATCAAACATGAACGGGTTTGTATGATATCGTACAAAAAAAGTTATGTACACTAATACATATATCATACGAAAACTAGGAGACCACGATGTCACGTGACATCGGTTACTACAGAGCTCTGTGTTACAGAGTGCCAGTTGCTAGCTGTTTTAAGCTGCTACAGAGCTTTGTGATGCCAGCTACAGACCTCCGTCACAGCTCGTTGTATCAGTGGCAGTTAGTAGATGTATTTAACCGCTACAGAGCTCTGCAACGCCTGCTACGGTGCTCCACATGGTGCTCAGTCAGATCAGCGGTAGTTGGTGGATCAGTTACCCAAAGAATAGGTGACTGTGAGCCGGGTACAGGGCACCGCGAGCTGACGGTAATTTCGCCAGAGATTGCCGTTAAGTTTAGGCAAGAAAACGTGAGCGTTATGCGTCTACGAAAGTTAAGTTTTAGGCACCGAAACGACTAGTTTAGTAAAAAGGATTGTGGTTTGTACTAAAACACTCCCAAGGAACACGCATTTCCTGGCTGAAAGTCTTGTTTTCCCCTGGAAGCGAACTATGCTCCCTAGTTGAAAGTCCTGTGTGTTAACGTCCACCCATACACCACGAACCCCTCCCTACGTGGCCAGCCGCGTTCTTATACAGCAGAAATCAATGTGGTGTGCCCAGCAAATCATACGAATTACAGTGCTTAACTGTTCATAGCTTTTCGAACGCATGGTTTATCAGAACAGGCTGGATTAAACTCTGATTTGGAAACTGACTTTGTCAACTGTTTTATCCACTATAAACTGGATGTAACAAAATCCCAAATCTGCACAGATCTGCACTCCACTGAGTGCACTTTTCTAGTCTTCCAATTGTGTTTAAATTGTGAGAGCTGTTGAAGCTCCTGGCTTCCAAACACACCGACTCAGTGCACAGGTGCATTATATTACACCATGATGACAACCACCACCGTGACCATGTTATTGTCCCCACTGGCCTGGAGAACAAATGCCCAAAATGCAATTCTTACCCCAAATTGCTTTCACTTCTCCTATTACTGACACTATTCCAAGAGTATCTCATTGTTTGGAAATCAGTAATGCTTGTTTGTTGTTTTCCATGTAGTCATTGCCTCGAACATTCCATGTCTTAATTATGTTTTATACTGCTGAAGACAATTTTCCACCACAAAAGGCAATACAGCTGTATACCATAATGTCATCACATTTAGATTTTGGGATGCTGTAATATGCGATGTTGCAAAGGATTGCATTACATCCCTCTGACATAGTAACAACAACAAAACAAAGGATCCATAAAGGCAGAATTTATTGCAGGGCTGTGGTAGGTTGCATTGTTTGTACAGTTGTCCATATTGTTTCTGGTATTTTAGGAATTCCAGTGTGTAAATGTTAGTAATACATTAACATTAAAGTTTACACAACTCAGATTAAAGTGACGTTTGTGTACTAGTAAGATTACGTACTACGTACTACGTACTACATACTACGAATCAAGATGAACATGCCCTGGATTTCTTTCAGTTACCCGGCTTCACCTAACCTAACAACTGCGGTCCCGCATAACCTGTATCACGACGCTGGTTATCAACTAGTTCAGTCAACCCAGGGTTTCCCAATCCAGCGGCGCGCGCGTTCACATAAAAGAGGCGGTGTTTGCACACCACGACCAATCGCAAACATCTACCAGAGTCGCATATTTTACATAAGAAGAGCAAACTATAATTCTACATAAATATGAAGAACACAGACACGGTTTTACAGGCAAAATGCAGGAAGGAAAGCTGGCAAAAAAAACAGACGCTGTTTTACGTAAATCACAACGCTTAGCCTATCAATATCACTTCCAGTGGTGTACTTTACGTGATAGTAAGCTCCAGGATTTCCATATAGGTTACCCACTTAAAAATGCCCAATGACACGTAACAACATACTTTCCATTATATTTTTGATAAATTTTGAATTGTCATCCCTGCTTTTTTCTTAACATCTATAGGCTGAATAAAGGTATTTATTTAGGCCTACCATAAATTGGTGCATAAAAGTGTATTGGAATGCAGGAAATGAAGTTGTTGATGCTTAAAACTTCCCTGGGGGAGGACACCCAGGCCCCCCCACTATGATATGCCCCATATCCCATGATCCAGGGCTTCGTCAAGCACACTTCACAAGGGCGGATATCATCCAGTTTATGTCATCAGAGCGGTGTAATTTCAACATCAGCTCTCACACAGATAAATATTGAAAGTTGAAGCTGGGGACAGAGAGGCTGAACAGGGAACAGTTAACTAGCTTCTTCATGGCAGTTCCTGGCACCCACACAGTATTAGCTCCTCATTTGTCAGTAAGCACTCCTGCTTTCCTGTCAGGGCTCATTGACCGCAGTCTTGCTCTGCTTGTATGTCATTAAATATACAGCTGTTCAAAGTTTATAAGGGAATGGCAGCTCTGCCTTATGCACTCATGGTGATCTCAACAATCCCATAGCTGCCCATTTCAAACAGGCACAGCATCCTGTTAGAGCAGTCACACAATTGAAAAGGCTCAGCTGTCCAGACATGGACGTCCTAGTCTTGCATTGCCAGACCTTCCTCCACAGCGCTGCGGAGAAAGGTCTGGCTAGTCCACACAGCATCCTGGGATGGGAGAAAAGCGTGATCTGGTTTATTAGCATTTCTTTAAAGCTATAATGCGTAGTTTATGTCTCGCCCATGAGTATTTCCAAGTAATGACAACAAAACTGTTGGTGCATCCACATGACACAAGCCTTCTGTGATCACGCATCGCCCCCACTCCTCCTCCACACAGTTACTTGTAACCAAGGAGGACACGGATGATTAAAAAAACACGATGGACTCAGAAGAGGTAATTACCTTCATTCGAAAGTCGCCGGACGACACCAGTTTCTGAACATAGCCATACTGAGAAATACAATGAGAGTTGTGTGGAGCTGATAGTCTTAATTAGCTGTGTAGCAACTCATTTGGCAATGGCTTGAATGTAACGGATGTTCATTAATATCAAAAAGTTACGCACTAAAATATTAAACCAATCACAATCGTCTTGGGTGGTGCTAAGCGCCGGACAGAGCAACGCTGCCACTGCAAAATCGCCTTGGGAAGGAACTTGTTTTGGTGGAACATGTGTACGTTCAAAAGTTGTTTTAGTCGTGCAACAGAAAACTCAGATTGGACAGCTTTGGACAGCTAACTAGCTTTCTGGATTTACCCTGCAGAGATCTGAGGAGCAGTGAACCATAGTCCTCAGAAATCCATCGGAGTTTAGAATGCCAACACAAAGAAAGAGGAAGGTGACGGACGTTCAGCGGATTTCGGGTTGTCCATAATGTTGCTCCGCTGCATGCTTGAGGTGACAGGTCTTAACGTTAGCACGGCCGAGTAACATTAGCATGACTGAGTACCGAGACGATTATGTTGGATTTTTTTTAAACAAAAAACTTCGGCAGACGGCCCTCTCTTGGGCATTATACAGTTACTTCCATGAGTGAGAAGGGTACGTAGTTAACAGGGATCCCTTGCTGTTCACCTGTGCTGTAGCGCTATTCAATTCATATCATAAGGGAAATTATTACCGGTATACGGTTTAAACCAGTATACCGCCCAGCACTACGGTAAATGCAAAATATGTGGACTCCAGCTCAGAGACTTGAGACTTCACCTAGACTCTAGCTCAGAGACTTGAGACTTGACTTGTACTCTAGCTCAAGGATTTGAGACTTGACTTGGACTCTAGCTCAGAGACATGAGACTTGACTTGGACTCTAGCTCAGAGACACGAGACTTGACTTGGACTCTAACTCAAGGACTTGAGACTTGACCTCTAGCTCAGAGACTTGAGAGTTGACTTCAGAGACTTGTGAGCATCACTGACACACGCACAGCCCTCGGCCCTGTTCCTCAAATATGGCTTAACTCATTCAGGCTAACATGCTGCTATTAGGCTAAATAGTCCTGTTTGTCATAAAATTGTCAATCTTATTTGGTTCTTTGAAAGCAGTTTGCGAAATTGATTTGTTAATTCTGGATGACTTTATTTTGAATAAATAACCATGTGATTGCAATAACATGAGGCATGTGTATTGGGAACCATCCCAGCATGCACTGGGACAATATATTCTTGGACATAAGTTGTACGTGGGTTCCTATTTTATGTAATTTTGTTCTACATTTTGCTCCACAATGTTTACATGTTTCCCATGTTGTTAAACATTAGCAGGGGATATTGTCAGACTATGGGTGACGTTGGTGCATGATTGGTGGTGTGCTCCCCAATGGATGTGAAAGATACTCCTGTGAAAATCATATGTCTGCTATGGAAATGTAACCATACTAAAATCTCTTAAAAAGAAGATTTAATTGCATTAAAAATGTTCAGCAAAATTAGGTAGTCATTTAAACATTTTAGTGTTCATTTATCTATTAACAGTCCATATCTTTTCATTTTGTTTGTTTCTTTTTGCCCACAGTATCTCAAATACATTTTTTTTTTCTGTTTTAGTTTTTTCCTGTTTTACTGTGTTTAGTTTCATGCATTGTTTCTTTCATTTTGTAGTCTCCCTGTTTCTCCCATGTTATGTCTTGGTTACTGTCACTTCTCGTCCCTATGTCAAGTTTCTGTGTTTAGTTGGTTTCATCTTTTCTGTTGGTTTTCCATTTCCTGTTTTATTTTGTAGTCTCTCTGTTCTCTTATGTGTTGTCTTGTTTTACTTCCTGTCTTTTGGTTTTCCCGCCTTTGAATAACCCAGCCAACAGTTGTTGGGTTATTCTGTCAGAAGGGTGGCTTGGACCCAAGTGCAGAGATGCGAGGAGAGGCAGCAGTAGAAATAATAATATTCTGAAGAAATGGATAAAAGCGTCAGCTAAATGACATGTAATGTAATGTAATTTAATGAGAACACAAAGAGACTTACAAACATGTAAATTGAGCAGGTGAGTAATCCAGAAAAGAATCCAGGAACACGGAAGGAATGGGGAACAAATCCAGGAACACAAAAGTACAACAGAAGACAGGCCGGCGCATTACAAAAAAGACTGACGAATGAAAATAACCCAACAACAAACACAGAAAGCACAGAGACTAAATACACAAGTAAACGAGGGTTAACAAGGGCCAGGTGACACAAGGGCTGGTGAAAAGGTGAAAGACATCAGGGCGAAGCAGACAATCACAAAGGCGGGAAAACCAAAAGACAGGAAGTAAAACAAGACAACACATAAGAGAACAAAGAGACTACAAAATAAAACAGGAAATGGAAAACCAACAAAAAACCTGAAAACAACTAAACACAGAAACTTGACATAGGGACGAGACATGACAGTAACCAAGACATAACATGGGAGAAACAGGGAGACTACAAAATAAAAGAAACAACGCATGAAACAAACACAATAAAACAGAAAAAACTACAACAGAAAACCCATAATCATGACAGGTACTTGTTAAGCAGCCCCACAATTTATCTATTACTATTTACCTATCTATTTCAACCATACTTTTAGCTGACTATTATAACCATTTATTAATTACGGTACGTTAAAGCTAATATTAGTATAATTAATATTAGTGGCCCTAATAGTTGACCAATTAGCCTGCCGCCGGCTTTAAGTAAGATGATAGTGAAAATTGCTTTTGAACAAATACAATGTTATTTTTCAGTGAATGATTTATATACAGATTATCAACCTGCCTATAGAGTTGGACATTCCACAGGCACAGCCCTCACTCAAATGTCAGATGACTGGCACAGAGAAATATTAGTAGGGGCTGTGCTGTTGGATCTCACTGCGGCTTATGATATTATTGATCGCAACTTGTTAATACAAAAACTAAAATGTTATGGTTTCGATTCAAGTGCAATACTTTGGCTAGAAAGCTATTGAGCAAATAGGAAACAGACTGTGTACTGTGAAATTCCACAAGGAAGCTGTCTGGGGCCATTGCTCTATTCCATATTTACCAATGAATTAATGAATGAATACCTTTGACCTTAAGCAATGCAAAAATGGCGATGTATGCTGATGACTCAACAATATACATGGCATCATCCACAGCTGAGAGGCTTACCAGTGTCTTGAATGAGAAATTGCAGTTGGCATTGGAATGGGTAACAAATAACGATCTAGTTCTTAATGTATCTAAAACCACAAGCATTGTATTTGGAACAAAAAATCTGTTGTTTAATGAACCAAAATTGAATTTATATGTTGATGATATGGCAGTTGAACAGGAACAAAGGACCAAGCTTCTTGGCGTTATAGTGGACAATAAATTAGCCTGGTCTCAACATATTGATGGGGTGGTGAATAAAAAGGGCAGAGGTCTTGCAGTTATAAGGAGATGTTAAAATTTTCTACCTAAAAATGTAATGGGAAAGGTCATTAAAACGATTGTCCTATCCCATTTGGACTACTGTTCAAGAGTTCATAAATATCTGACTGCTTGAATTTGTTGATGAAAACCAAGTGCAGTAATTTTTAATAATGATAGGTGACGCATCGCGATTCATCGGGATATCGAATCGAAGACAGGATAATCGTAATCAAATCGAATTGTGAGACCAGTGAAGATTCACAGCCCTAGTCAAAATCAGTTTTTTTTTCATTTTTTACAACACTCTGGAGTTAACTGTTATTAGAAATATTTGGATCACATCAGCTGTGCCGATGACACAGCTATTTGTTAAAAATAGCCTGCTACATGTGAAGTTCACGCACGTACAGAAGCTAATCAGTTGATTTTTTAGCAGATTTCTTAGTTTCTCAGTTTTCTATTAATATGTGTGTTATTTATTGATTTTGGAAAATCCCACAATCTCTACAAAGTTAAAGTGGCTATATGTAACTTTCAGTTTGTGTTGATTCTAGCGGCCACTTTGGAAAAAAACAGTAGTGTTGTTACCTCACCTGCTGTCGTAAAGGTCTTTTCTTTACGGTGCTGTATTGCCTACTGTATTAGTGTGTTAGCGTTACCGGGAGGTCATATTGTTGTGATGTTTTGTTTAGAGAGAAAATCATTCATTTACAATAAGAGAATACGGTACAGATGCATTGTTGCATTTCAAGTGTTGCATACAGTAACATAACTTACTTTGGATGTCTCGTGAGCTAAACCGGGTAACGTTATCACTGTCACTGTGTCACGAGCCAAAGCATTAAGGTTAAGAACCTTTTGTAGCAACCAATGTCACAACTTATTTAATATAGCTCATTTCGTGAAACCCACGGACGCTTAACAAAAGTAATGTTACAGGGGGACAAGGGAAAAGAAAATAGTAGGCCAACACAAACAAGAAGAAAAAGGAATAAAACGCTAAATGGAAGGGGGATGTAATTTAATGTCAGCTACTGATGTACAACCACATGGCGCAATCTAAAGTTATTTTATGAATGAAATAGACATATTACATACCTGAGGGGCAATTTGGGGTGGGTTTTTAATCATTTACAATCCAATAATTGTCTCCATCTGTTGAAAGCCCGACCGAGCTGTGACTCGGTTTCTGCCCGTTGTCTTTCATTTTCCCTTTTAGCTTTTAGCTGTTCTTCGTTTAATTTCCTTTTTTTTCTGTGATGGCCCTGCCCCAGTATCAGCCATAACTACAGCAGATAACTTCTAAAAATAAAATTAAAATACAATAAGGTCTATGTAAAAAAACCTCTCCTGCTACCTTTTACCTGGTTGGATACACTGTCACTGGTTTTTCCGATGTTACAAAGAAATCTGTGACCCGTCAGAATGTGTTACCGTAGCGCCGTCTACCTGCCGTAAATCATTCTGTGACTTTGAGGGAAAAATCAGACCCGGGCAGAGGCATTAATAAAAACTATATAAAAATAGCGTCCTTTTCACTGTTAGCCTCATTTGCTGTTACAGGTCATTTATGATCATCAGATGGAACATTACACCGTTTCAGAAACATTAAAAAGTTACATATAGTCACTTTAAGTAAAGGATCCGAATACTTCCTCCACCACTGGCACTGAAACACCAAACAGTAAATGCAAAGCTTCTTTTCCTTCGCCCTGGTCATTATTCCTTCTTTTTTTCATTACAAGAGAGGTGTACTCACTTAACAGTAGAGGGTCAGAGGACTAATATCTTGACACTGCAATTATATGTGTTGTAGGTGAGCTTGTTCTTTTGGACTATGCTAGTTAGTGGCATCTATGTTTGTTAGCATCAGCATGCTAGCTAGCTGACGAGGTTTACTTTTTTTGTGCACAAATGATGGAGGAGCATGCAGTCTATTCATGTCCTGCACAGCTGTGAGAGGCTGCATACGAGCACAAATGGAGCACAAATTACAGATTGCAGCATTAATCAGAATTCTCCTAGCAACAAGGCAGTCGGCCACTGTGCTTGACTGAAATCCCACAATGGCAGCCGCCTATTCGTTTCTTTATTCAAACCACAGAGTGAGTGGAGCCCAAGAGTTGGCTTGAGGTTTATTTCGCCTTTTCCTTTGCACAATGCAGCAGCAACTTCTACGGATCTTTACTGTTGGACTCCTTAGAAGCAGGGTGCAATTTCCCCCTTTCTGGTCTACATATCCCTGCCTTGCCTTACTTTTATCCCTGGTGGGGACAAAATTTATCTCTCACCACAAAGTGAACGCCTGTGATTTATGTTGACACTACGTTGTTCATTAATAAGTGTTTGGCATGGCTGGACGAGTGGCACTATATCCATGGTATTGAAAGGGGGATTTAATTATTGCATGTTATGTTTTGTTGTGCATGATCACATCTGCTTTTTTTACAAATTCACACCCTGTGTAGACTGTTTTGCGCCCTCTGAGCAGAAGATATACACTAAAGGGACAGGGATAGAGCAGGCGCCCATATATAGAGGTTTACTCCTCGACGCAGCAGCTGCGGGTTCGACTCCGACCTGCAGCACTTTGCTGCATGTCATTCCCCCCCTCTCTCCCCTTTTAAGTCTAAGCTGTCCTATACAAATAAAGGCCTAGAAAACTATGCACTATAGCTTTAACATTGTGAGATAGGGCATGCCTGTTGGAGGTCTGTGCTCTCAGAGATCCCTTCTAGTTATCATTATTATTATTATAATTTAATGGATAATTGCTAATCGCAGTTGAAACCAGACCAGTAGTAAAATAAGTAAAGCTGAGGCCAGTTATTTGGCCCACAGTGAAAAATAAAAATTAGACACATTATGTGGAGGAGAAAAAGTGTGTCAAAAAAGAGAGCTATGGAGATGGAGAGCAAAGGAATGAACAGCTAAGAAAAAGGGAAGACAAACACAAACACTTCAAGTGGTGACTTGAGAAGAATAGACAGTCACCTCAACGTCTGCTCCGTTGTGAATGTAGCAGGGGAGCAGGAAAAAGTGTCCCTGCCCTGACCTGGGAGAGACTGACAGCATGTATCAGAGAGAGAGAGAGAGAGAGAGAGAGAGAGAGAGAGACTGTAAGTGTGACAGATAGAGTGACAGCGACAGGGACAGGGAAGCAGCCGCGTCCCCAGCGATTGTGGTTTCTTGTCTGGTTACATATTCGGTCGTGACAGACACTGAAGGCTGAATAAGGATTTACTGGGCTGGACAGTTACACACATAAAGAAACACACTTAGCTTTCTGTTAAAGGCTGGCAAACCTATTCTTTTAATTTAATATTCTAAAAATCCCAAACTTATATTCAAATCACACATTATTATGGTCCTGAACTTTATGTTACAGCAAACTTATTGAGGAGTCAGAGGTCGTTGGTGGCTCAGTTGAGAACAGGAATCCTTCCCCTCGCCCTTGAGGTTGGTAGATTTAAAAACATCCAAGAAGATAAAAGGTTGTGCCAACTATGTGAATTAGGAGAAGTTGAGAATGAATCCCATTTTTTGTATTGTGTAACCCAGAGGTAAAATGGGCAATAAATAGAATAAATAAATAAGTCATGGGTGAAATAAATATGCAATAAATATATTGGTAATTATATACAAGTGATTATACAATACATGTGAAAACTATATATAAGTATAAAGAAATGCTTTATGTTGAAAGGATCGCTTGTAAACATTGCTATCATCCAATACGAGGGTATATTGTTATTGTGGCATTAGCCTATAAGTCTGTGTTTACTACACCCTAGCCAATAAAGTGTTTAGACCTGCCTCTCAGCCGTTCACGCTAGTGAGGGAGACCGGAAGTGACGCCAGTGTAGCTGAATCATCGTAGCGGTACATTAATTTTAAATTTTAAGTGTTGATATTCAATTCTGTGATTGCTGACTGTAACTAATAGGGTGAAACACTAGAGAGAGTTTAATCCGGAGGGCATGCTCAAGCTAATGTGTTGTCTCATTGCACTGGTCAGTTTTTTTCAGTAGATTCAGAGTTTGAGAGATCACTGTCTGGTGGAGTCTAGACCGGCAGTGGAAGTCCTCAGAGACCTTGGAGAACTTGGAGAACTTGGAGAAACTGTTCCAGACTGGATGGCGAGCCAAGCCCCACTTGATAAAAGAGCCCGGTTGTAGCCAGGAGGTTGCAACCTAGAGACCTTAAGCCGGAGAACCTTGATCTATTACCCCCTTGGTCCAAGGGGTCAGGTAGAACTCTTTGTGCACACTGACACTTGCTTTCCTTGGAGGAGGACAATTACCCTGCGCATTGATCCACTATCGATGACTTGGGGAATTGTGAACGTTATTTTAACAGACCCGGGTCTAATTTATTTTGAGTGCAGTCGCAATTGAACTGAACATTTATTATGTGTGACATTGTAATTTTCTACTTTTGTAAATGGGATCCCACTTTTCCACTTCACTACATTTGTGGTATATAATTGTTACTGTATTAATGCTATTTACCTTGTTACACATCACATTCAATACATGCAGTTAAACTTTCTCCTGTGCCTTGTGTTGTTCTTTCACTGTGGTAATTCAATCTTTTGGCTTCAGTGAGCAAACCTATAATCTTCTGACCTGGCCCAATTCCAAACATCTAGATACCTCGAATATTTATTACCATCAGGCAAATGTGGTGGTTATCCTTATGGAAGTGGCCAGCCATTGAGAAGCTGGTTACAATTGTCCATATTATGATGAGTTAAGAACACCCATCTGACACAAAATCTCTGTTAAAAAATTCTGAAATGTTCTGGTGTGCTGATGACGACCAAAGGGAGTGTTTTGTTTGCTATCTATTTAGCAAGGGCACCGTCGCTGCAACTCTGGCTCAGCGCCGCCCAGGACGATTGTGATTGGTTTACAGAGAAGCTACAGTGTTTTTTCCCCTATCCCAGAATAGATAAGCAGTGCAGCTAGACCATACTCCAGTGCTGACACAGCGCTGTGGAGATCTGGCTATGTGAGACTACCTCTCACCCAATGCATGCTGGGATAGGCTGCAGGCCCATGTGATCCTGAACAAGATAAGTGATTTGAATAAATGGATGGATGGATGGATGGATGGATGGATGGATGTTCATGTGGTGTTTTTGTCCGCCATCATTTCATTATTTCTTTTTTGGCTATTTTAGAACACAGGCAGCCTATTATGGAGCTAAAAGAGTCTTAATAAAGATAAATGCACACAATACATTCACATATGCACACACAGGATTCATACATGCACACACATGATTCATAAATACACACACAGGATACACAAATGCGCACAAAATTCATAAATACACACACAAAATTTAAAAAGCACAGAAGATTCACAAATGCATACAAAATTCAGAAATGCACACAAAATTCAGAAATGCACACACAATTCAGAAATGCAAACAACATTTACAAATGCACACAAGATTCAGAAATGCACAGGACAAGATTCAGAAATGTATTTCTGATGCACACACAAATATATCTTGATTTACAAACTGCTTGCAGTCTGTGAACTTCACTGCATTTGTGTGTGAATTTTGAGACTGCCCTGATTTGGCTCGACACACAAATGCCTTTTTTTAAACAGGGAATGATCTACAACCAATCAGATATCTCCCTTGTTTTAGCCAATCACAAGAACGCACTCCACGTGGGGGATTGTTTACTTATAAGCCAATCACATGAACGCGTTCACACAGCGCTATATGAATGTGGGTGGAGTCATCCATTCTCGTAGTAATTCACGTAATGTTTTGCTCAACTTTAGGAGCTCCACACAGTCTGACGAGAAAGCGGCAAACTCCATACCCAGTGAAAGTCACCGTTTCTCGGTTATTGGACGACCGGGGCTCTATCGTATATTTACAGTTTGAATTTCGTCACGTCACTTATAAAATACTGAGGCCAGAGGAACTTAAAAATCCCCAAATTTTTCCTGTCAGAACACGACGAAAAAAGTGTTCTAGGAACATTTAGTTCTAAGAACTGCAAAAATCCCTCCGGTCGGAAAGTATGAAGGTAAATATGATGCAAAAATGGTGCAAAATGGGAGAGCTTGTAGAATACAATTTGAGAACTTGCAGAACAAAAAATCTGAACTTGTATATTAAAATTTGCACTTGTAAAAATAAAATTTACACTTGTAAAAAATATTCACACACATGTGATCTGAATTTGAAGTCATACAAAGAAAAAAAACATGAGAGCTTGTAAAAAAAATCTGAACTTGTAAGTTGAAATTTGCACTTGTAGAAAATGTTCACACACCTGGATTCTGAATGTGAAGTTACAGAAAAAATATTCACAAATGTGTAGATTGATATTTACATGAACACAATGACAGCTGCAAACTTATAATGCAACATTTACTCGTATACTTTTTTTTTTACTGTGGTTCATTTTCCACCACAACCTCTCGAATCTGTCACTGCAACTTCACATATGTGCTCTCTCGCATCACGAGGTGGCGAATCTGCGCACCTCGACTTTCACAACACTCTTGACGATACATTTGGTGCAAAACTAATTTGTACCTGTGGACTTAGGCTGTGGAGCTCTGAGCTAACAGAACGGGAAAAGCCTTCTTATATACAGTCTATGGGAAAAGCAGGGTTTCAACTCTGTCTGGCTTATTTATGTAGCATGGAAACTTGGTGGAATAGCATGCTAGCGTTAGCTAACTAGCAGCCAGCCAGCCTTCTAAATAAATACCTTTTAATTGTCTAAACACTTTTTAACAGTCAAACTAAAACACTGGCGGTGAGCTCCACGACCTGCAGCCGCAGACGGACCGTCATCAGTGGGTAACCGGTGCCAAGTTTTGCATCCCTGCCGAGAATTGCATCCACTAGGGAAAATAATGATTTTATAAGGCAAAGTACTGTTTAAAAACTAGGCAATAGTAAATCTCTTTGTCATGTTCATCAATAATGATTAGAATTTTAGAAGGTTTAGAGACATCAATGTTTTATCAGACTCTGTAGTAGCATTTCCTTGCTACCTAGATGCAATTTTCGGCAGCAATGAATTCTGCAGAAATGATTGTTTCCTGCCAAGCGGGTGCAATTCTTAGCAGGGATGCACAACATCAGCAAAGCAAGCTCTGGTCATGGCCGGGGGATGGGCCGCTGCTACCGGATGTGGGGCTCTCCGTGTCCCGCTGGAGCTCCGACTGCAGGTCGAGGTCGGCAGCGAAGCTTTCTGACAAAAGCAGTGTTGCTACGCTGGTCGATCCCCACTGATGACAGTCCGTCTGCGGCTGCAGGCCGTGGAGCTCACCGCCAGTGTTTTAGTTTGACTGTTAAAAAGTGTTTAGATAATTAAAAGGTATTTATTTAGAAGCGGGCTGGCTGCTAGTTAGCTAGCTAACGCTAGCATGCTATTCCACCAAGTTTCCATGCTACATAAATAAGCCGGACAGAGTTGTCCCTCATCTGGCGATAGAAACCCTGCTTTTCCCGTTCTGTTAGCTCAGAGCTCCACAGCCTAAGTCCACAGGTACAAATTAGTTTTGCACCAAATGTATCGTCAAGAGTGTTGTGAAAGTCGAGGTGCGCAG